>NC_064810.1:68794582-68831908 GCF_023721935.1 Panthera uncia | reverse complement strand
CTTTTCTTTTCTTTTCTTTTCTTTTCTTTTCTTTTCTTTTCTTTTCTATTTTAATTTAGCCAAGGAAAAAAAGCTTTTACTTTCTTTATTATCTCAACTTCTAGGAACCCCTTTTCTCTAGAAAGTAATAAAGTCTTAGGTTGCAGGATTATCAGGAAACAGGATTAGAAGATCCCCACCTTTCTCTAAGTCGTTCAACAATTATTAAATCCCAGTTAATAATTGTGTCAGTTCCAATTTTATCACATTAATTCTCAGATTATATGTAGTTAGCATATGAGGTTTGGATATAAACTAACAGCAGCCACTTAGCCAGCTTAAAGTAGGAAAGTCAATTTTTTCTTCAAAGGTTCACCTTTATTGGCTGAATTACTCCCCCTGTCCAATTCATATGTTGAAGTCCTAACCCTCCAGTATCTCAGAATGTGACCATATTGGGACATAAGGTCTTTACAGAGGGAATGAAGTTAAAGTGCGGTCATTATGTTAAGTGCTACTCGAACATCACTGGTATCCTTATAAAAAGGGAAGAGTTGGACACAGAAAAATGTGCAGAGGGAGGACAATGTGAAGACACAAGAAGAATGTCATGTGAACATGAAGACAACAATCTACAACCCAAGGAGGGAGGCCTGGTCAGATCCATCTCTTACAACCTTCAGAAGGAACCACCGCTGCCTATCCTTGATCTCAGACTCCTAGCTTCCGGAAAAATGAGACGATAAATTCTGTTGTTTAAGCCACCCGGTGGGACTTTGTTATAGCAGCCCTAGCAAACTAGTTCATTCACAGAAGCCAAAATTTTGGGGACTTCTAGCTGTTTCTCTTAAGACTTGGTTCTCTTCTTCAAAGAATAGAAATGTGCACATGATGTGTTAAAGCTTTAAATGTTCATTTAACTGAAAAGCCAGCCAATATGTGCATCTCTTTATTAGAAGCATCCTCTCTAAGAAAAAAAATGTGTTCCAATTTTCCTCAGGTGTACTTCCATGCCATAGTTCTGTGCTCCCTCAAATTCCCAGCGCTCACTCCTCAAGAAAGCAAGAAAGGAAAGAGGTTGCTGCCAGGTCCACAGTTACAAGTTACAAGGAACTTTGGGTCTTTCTAGCCCCATTGACTCCAGCTTTGTGGACTGCTCTGTAACTTTCTCTCACTGCCCTATCACTGCATATCCTAATTAGATAAATCTTCTGGGCCCGTGAGCCAGAGAGACCTGGAACAAAAGCACAGATGGTAAGTGGAGGCGGCAGCGGAGGCGGGCACAGGGCTTCAAAGGGAAACTGCCTCATAGCCCAGGCTCCCGCTGTCCAGAAGAGAGAGGCTCGGAAGCATTCTTAAGGGCTCACCTCAAAGCCCTGCAGGCGTCCCAGATTCATCATGTCATTGCAGCGTTTTGGAACAAGGCACATTAACTCCACTGCTTTCTGTGGGAAAGAACAACAGTGGCTCAGGAAGGGGATGAACACTCATGCAGGAAGCTTAAGGCAATTCCGTGCTGGAAGTCAGGGACCTCCTAGCGGCTCCTTCATTCTAGGAAAGGACATTGGTCCCTGCCACCCACTCCTAGAAAAGGGCAGGGGTTTCTGTTCTAGCTTGGGTGTTGGTCATCAGTATAGGGCTCCAAATGAACCAGTGACCACCTGTGGGGGGCACGCTACCCAGTCTGCCTTTTCCTCCTTCCCACTTTCATTTAGCAATTCTCTTTCCTTCTCATATTTTCTTTCTTCTTTGTTGCTTCTTGGCTGCCTAAGCAACAGCTTAGCCTGGTTTGCGAAACACTAGAGGTCTGAACCTAAAATAACATGCCAGAATGGTCTATAACCTCTCTGGCTTAAAATAATCCCCATGGCGACATTGTCTCAAAGGACTTCACTTAGGGAGTAATCCTTGGGGGTAGAAGAGGGAGTGAAAATGGGATATGTTATATTTTGAACTCCAATAGTACCTGGATTCATGGATAAAACTGCACACTGAAACACTCAATCTCTGAAGGATGTCAGGGGACTTAAATACCCCCCTTTCTTATCCTATGTCACTAGAGCCACATAGAGAACAGGAGTGGGGTGAAACTCTGCTCTGTCCCAGGACAGAATTCTTGGGTTCCAGAAAAAGACTCAATGTGTTCATTATTACTTGCCATTTCTCATCTTGTGGAGCACTTGTTTGCAAGGGGCTCTCACTGAGAGGAGTTAGCCTGGACCGCTGGTCCTCTAAGCCAGCTCTTCCCCGTTAGAGACAGATATCCAACACTGGCTCCCAGAGCAGCCAGCATTGTGAGCAGAAGACTCACCTCGATATCTGAACACTCCAAACCAGCCTTCTCGCTGTATCTCAGGAAGTCCTAGCAAGTGGGGGAAGCGGGGATGGGTGCGGGAGGGTGACATCAGTTAGGAAAACAGAGCACTATAAAAAAAAACCCAGCATCATAAAACCTGTGATGATACCCAGGCTACTTTCCTCCCTAACAGACATGACAGTGCATTGTAGAAGCTGAGATATGAACTTATGAGTCATATTGGAAACAACAACATGGAGAAAAACCCCAAATACTCAGAGATTAAAAGTTATGGGAAAAAGGAGGTGGGGAGGGAGGGAAGAAGGGAGAGGGAGACTGTGAGCAGGAAGGGGGGGGGAGTTATGTCCAGAAAGGCTGGGAGAAAGGAAAGCTCAACCTCTCTCTTCCATTTACCTCATATTCTGTAAGACAAATGAAATTAAACCATTGTAAAAAAGTAAAATATGATCAAATTGTAGGTATTACTCATCTAAGCTTTTGAGGGAGGATCTTGCCTTTGCTTTTCTTTCTCCTTGTGGTTGCTCTATTTTTATGCTCTTACTATTTTTTTATTTTTTAAAAGTCCCAAGTTAGTGATGGTGACAAAGGAAGAAAGTGAATTGAAAGAAAGACAGTGAACGAAAAACGAACCTTAAAGGCAGGAATGGCTTGCGTGCAATTTATTTGGAGGCAGAGCTGACACAAGAAACCAACAGGCAAGGTAAGAGCCCACAGATGCCCCCGCTAGTTCACGGGGAAAGTGTGGTGGAGACTGAGCCTCACGCTGACCTGCTCACCGGCTCAGAGCCGGAGAAGACCCTTCTCCGGCTCTGACCCGGGCTCACAGCTCTCTTACCTTGAGGAGCAACTGGTATTTTGTGATTCTCTGAATGGGCTTGATAAGGAAGTCACTAAGTGTCAGCCTTTGATTTATCTCCTGTTTCACCTCCTGGAACGCGAGGGAGATATGTTAGGGGAAAAAAGAGCCAAAGAACTGGGGTCCTGGGGATTAGGGTTCGAGGTGACACAGACAGGACTTCGCTTTTGCCAATAAAGTTTTAGAATCCTCAACCCACATGAGAGGTGGAGTTGCCCACACAACTGCCAATGTGTTATTAACAACACGCAGCACACATTGCCACACCATTCTGCACGTCTAGCACTTTCCCACCCTGTGTCCTCACCCTAGCCCTGGGGACAAGCTGGGATGGGTATTCTGTTCTCTCTGCTGCTCCAGGGCCCACATCAGGAATGAAGGGCTTCTCCTGGGACATAGGCCTCATGGGCTGGGCCCTCAATGCAGATCTGCAAACACTCAGCTGAGAGCTCTTTCCAAGGGACAGCCTTGCCTCTCCTCCAGCAAAATAAGCATTTCCAGGTTGGGGCAAAACAAACACTTTATGGTGCTTGACAGAACCTCTGGGAATGAGAGCAGAGAGCATGGGGTGACTTGGAGCATGGGGACAAGGAGGAGGGGCCTCCAGGGACTGGCAGGAAGTGTGTGGGCACGGTCTGAGCTGGGGTCACCAAAGGGGGACGGAGCTTCTGAAGCAGTCTCTGGCTGACAGTCATTCCGCAGACAGAGGCTTCTGAGAGCTGTCCACACCCTGGGTGCCTCAGCTCCTCTCGAGGAAAGGTGGTCATCGGGAATCTAGCTAATCTGACAGCCCCGTCGAGCCAGCTCTCCCTGTCCCGAAGGGGTCACGGCACTGGATGGGGGGGTCTGGGGATAGATAAGGCTGGCATTTCTGAATGTGGCTGCCTTGGCCTGACTTTCTTCCCCCACCCGGCCCAGCAAAGCCCGAGCAGCTTACTTCAAAGTAAGCGTCGTACTCCGCGACGATGTACTCTGAGCGCGGCTTGTTCTGGCAGTACCACACGTAGATGTGCAGCTTCCGCTCCTGCAGAGGCAGGGAAGAAGGCACTCAGGCACCCTGCACCTCGGGCTCCCAGGGTGCTGGTCTGCTCACCCTGAGAACAACACACACGCTCCACACTTCGGGGACACGCCAAGGCAGTTAAATATTGACGGTAGGAGAGTACGTGCGCTAGGCAAGAGCCCATCTTTCAAATTGCCAAGGAGGTTACAAAAAAGGCAACAACTCAGAGAGGGACAGGAGGGAAGGCAAGTCGAGGAAGAGCAGGAGAGAGAAGGAATTTTCAGAGGCAAGCACAGGAGCAGGTGGGGGTTGGGGGGGTGAGGAGGGTGGGTGGAGGGGGTGGGCAGAGAGGGGGAAAGAAGAACTCACGTGTTTGATGAAGAGCTGTGCCAGCCTGTCTTGCTCCTGGATACATTTTTCCAGTTCAGCCAGGAAAAAACTAAAAGGAGGGAAGGGGTAAGGGAAGGAAGCCACGTCCTTCAGAACTGCATTATTTCTCGGTGAGGAGATAAACAACACCAGAGGCTCCCCAAACCCTACCCTACCCCTAAGGCCAGATGCAGGGGGAGGGTGGGAGGGCCCTGGATTCCTAGGACGTCCCCTGGTCCTCAGGACAACATAGCACTTACTCCTTATGCCAGTTGTAAATCTGGTGAATATTTCCAAACACGATTTTATCCTTTCCTCGCATGTCCTCAGGGACACCCTTTTCTTCTATTCTCTTCATGAAGCCCTGTAGGGCAGAGGCAGTGGTCAGCAGGGTGTTTTCAGGAGACAGCTTTCTTGACAAGCCCCATACCGCAGCCCCGCGTAAGTGCCCACTCTCTGTGGTTTCTCAGTGTGCAGCCAGGACTTTACCCCATGCAGAGTGACAGACACAACTCTGACGGAGCTCTGGGTCCCTTTTGTTGTCTCCAACCCCTTAAGAGAAAGTCTTTCTCACCCAAGTATCTAAATGCCCCTAAAGTAAATCCCTGAGGAGAGAGAGCTGTTTTATATACTACCAAGTTGACTCCTAACTGTGGACTTGTCCAAGGTCTTGTCTTACGCGTGGACTTTTGCTTGTCCTCTCGGTAGCCAAAACATCCTTCTTAAAATCTAAGGAGACTCTAAGCCTCAAGCTCTCACTAGGAGTGTCCTGCTTAGTGCCCATGGGGACCGGTAGTTCTGAAGAATATATGTCCACATGGTTAAATGCCAAAGAACTCTTAAGTTAGAAAGTTGGTCACCAAAAACAAGGTGAAAGGACTCAACTCTAACCAAGAGGCTCCCATAAATGCTGCAACATCTGGGACCCCATCTCTCTCTGAATGTCTCATGATATTTCAAAGAGAAAAGGAAAAACACCCTACATAGTTCATTTGATCTATTATCATTTTTCATTTAATTTCTGCAAATACCCAGAGAGAGTAAACAACACTAAGTTAAAAACATGTAACCTTCAAGTTACAAACCCCTCGGCCCAGGTAGGGTCCAAAATGCCCCTGGTTGGGTGACCGCAGACCCACCCCAAGCCACATACTCACCTCCACCACAATCCCCAGATCTTTGACATAGTCTTTTTCTGTCTGTACCAGCTCATTCAAGACAAACCTGAGCAGGAGATTAAGAACAATGAGGGCCCTCTTCACTGTGAAGCAAGAAACCTTCGCACAAAAGTTGACAGGAAAGTTACTTTGGCACCTTTATGAGAAGACCACCCCAAACCTCACACTTGGGAGCCCTTGGAAGGCGCTTACTGTTGCTCTCCCTGTGACAGGGTCCTGCTGAAGAGGGGAGGGCACCGAGCTGAGAGGGGCTTTCCCAGGTGGCACACAATAGCCAGAGGGACACCAATGCTCAGGACTCCTCATTTTCCTTCCCGTTCTTTTTAAAAATGTATTTATTTATTTTGAGGGGGGAGGGGCAGGGAAAGAGGGAGAGAGAGAATCCCAAGCAGGCTCTGCACTGTCAGCACAGAGCCCAACACGGGGCTCTATCCCACAAACAGGGAGATGGTGACCTGAGCTGAAATCAAGAGTCAGATGCTCAACTGACTGAGCCATCCAGGTGCCACCTGCCCCCCTTTTTTTCTGTTCTTAATGGTCTTTCCTCCCTCACCTATAACTGAACAGTCGAGTTGACACAAGACAGGAGGAATAACAGGCACTTGGGCAAAACTGAGTTATGAAAGCTTTGTGGCTAAGGAATCAATGTGAGGCTTTTCTTCCTTTCTTTCAACTCCATTCTTTGCTTATCAAGAGGAGAAAGACATTTGCTTGATCAACAACCTTTGAGGCCTCAGAGATACCAATACCAAATGAGGCTTCTGAGATATAGAAGTTACAATTACTCAGAGAGGTGTCCCTGGTAACTGGCCTGCAAAACCCCCAGTCAAGGCCAGAAAGATGGACTGCTGACACCTCATAATCACAACTTTCCATGCAGCAGCCTCCCCTCACCCACCAGATGGGGGGGTTAACCACTACAAGGACACTTGCTTTCGTGGTTTCTTTCTTGTTAATGATTTCCTCCTCTTGGAGCATTTACTTTGTGCTAGTGCTTTATCTAGGTTTTCTCATGCTTATATCAAGGTAGGTACTATAAGCCCCATTTCATATGGATGAAAATTACTGAGGCCATATTACCCATGGTGACAAAGTCTGTACCAGAGTTGGGATTTGAACCTATTGTACCAGAGTCCAAAGACTCTGCTCTTTCATTGTCACCTGCTGCCTGGCAAACTATTCAGACTGGCTCTCTGGAGTCCCCAAGGCCTCAAAACCAAGCCCTTCTCTTTCTTTCTGTCCAGAGAGTAAAGAGCTGGACATAAAACACTCAGGGCCATGTACTGGAGCAGGCTAGGTGCTGTGCAGCTTACTGGAGTCTGACTCGTCCTAGCGAAGTTTGAAAGAGTTTCACCTGGAGCCACACAACTGCATTTTGGGCCCAAATGGCAGAAGGGAAAAAGTTCTGAGATGTCCAGAGGGGACCCCCGGCATAAGGGTTATAACTGTTCTGAACCCAGGAAGCAATTCATCTGAAATTCTTGGTCTATACCACACAGAAAAGCCAACGAATCCCCAGGTCTGGGCCTCAGGGTGACAGGGAGAAAGCAAAAGGAACATGCACTTCTTTATCAGCATGTCCAGTACTTCCAACCAGTTTCCTCTCTCTAACACACACAATCCACAATCATGCGTTATAGGCCACAGGAAGGAACCGGCAAGGCCAAATAAAAGCATTTAAATATATCTTTAGCATGGCCCATGTCACTGCTTGGAAGAAAGTGGTAAAAGAAAACCCACAGGAAAGTGGGAGTCGGAATTTGGGGTTGGGAGGGCCCTCTGGAGATGAAGTCCAGCTCTCTGTCCCCAGGGGATATTTTTATCCTATGCTATCTGCTGACAGATTGAGGGCTGTCTTCGGCTTTCCAGCCTCGAGGGAAGGGAAGGGGACTGATTAAATTGGGTGCTGCTAGTGGACCTGGCATCACTTCCCTTGAAGGGCTGATGAAATACTTGGGGAGATAATGACACATTACCAGACAGTCTGAAGAGGTACATAAAAGATTTAAGTTACAGGCATCACAAGACCATGCATGATCAATTGCCAAAAAAACTGAACTGATAATCATGCAATTTTAGAAAATGTTCAGTTCTTATTAGTAAGGATTCTTTACGAGGTAAATATTATCCTTTGGTCCAACAAAACTTCTACCAGCTACAGCTCAGACCTCCTTCTAACCTCTGTGTTTCACAATGGTGGGGAAGAGCTGGTCTTGCACAGAAAATCTCTTAGAACCTTTGCACTGGCTGTTGCCTCAGCCAAGAACACTTTTCCTCCATGGCTAATAGCTAATTCCTTACCTCCTTTTGATCTTCGTGCAAATGTCAGAACCATCTAAAAGTGCAGCATGGCCCCAACCATGTTCTGAATCTCCCTCACTACTTTTTCTTTTCCCAGCTTCTAATATATTAAATAATTTATTTTTATTCTGCTTATTGTATTATTTCTCCCTTTATGGTACAAACTTGCCATGAGAGCAAGGACTTTTCTTTTGTTGTTATTGTTTATTTTATTCACTGATATATCCTATGCCTTAGTGCATAATAGGCATTCAACACCTATTTTTTTTAGTTTTTAATTTTAGAGGGGCTCAGTCCCATGACCCTGGGATGATGACCTGAGCCGAAATCAAGAGTCAGATGCTAAACCAACCAAGCCACCCAGGTGCCCTCAACACCTATTATGGAATGAATGGGTGACTAAAACTTCAGGACAATCAAGTCCACTCTCAGCCTTTTTTCTTCTCCTTTTGTTTTCATCTTTTTCCATGGAGCTCCCATTTAACCCTTCAATGTCTGTATTGAGTCTCCATTCTCTGTACCTGCCTGCCCGACCCAGCCTCTAGCCTCACACAGCCTTCACAATTAGACACCTATATATCCTCTCTTTCATTGTGGCCATAAGTTACAGCAAGAGCAATGAGATACTCTAATAGTTGGATTTTCAGGATAGCTCAGGATGTGGAGAGCTGTAGATTCACGCAAGAGAATAAGAAGAGGGAGAAGAAATGGGTAAAGTGAGTTAAAGAGGCAACAGACTTTTGCCTGTTGGAGCAAAATCAGATAATATCACATCTGGAAGCAGGGCAATGGCTTCCATGACTGCTCGTGGGCCCTTCCAACTGAAGTGACAAGAGCAGTGACAGGCTTTGCCAAGGACCACCTGCTACCCCAAAGTTCTCCTCCCTGACCTGAGTTTTACTTTGGCTTGGCAAAGGACTGGAACATTGGCTCCAGCTCTCATCTATGTAAAAACAACCCTAGAAGTGAAAGAGAACCAGCTTTGTGCAAGTCCTAGGAAATTTCCATTTGCAGATGGTATTTTTCTATCTCTATTCCATTCTTGAGGTTCCCCTGAGTACCCATAAAGTTGAGGGGTAAATATGGAACTGAAGAGACACTTGCTCAGCTCCACTGTGAGGTGACAGCCCTGCTCTGAGGCCAGGCCTTGGCTATGACATTTCTACTTCAGTTTCCTAGGAAAGAAAGTTATAAATGTTCACTTGGCCTGTTTCCAGGCAACAGAAGGACCTGGCCTCACTCACTTTTGCTAATCCTCATGTCTGTGACCAGGTTAAAGGGATGAGGAGTCTGAGGGAGAAAACAGACTAATTAGCAACAGGGAGGGACCAGTTCTCTGTGCTTACTATCTCACACACACCAGGCAATGTCCAAGACTCATGAAGCTCTGCTTCCAACGTGGAGTCAAACCCTAAATAAGAAAACTAAAGTTTTTGAGGAACTGTGGTTTTGCATTCATGGTGTCCGATATCTCCTTGATCAGCCCAAGTAATAGAAGATTGACTTCACATCAGGGCGGATCACTCAAACCTTGCATAATATATGGGTTTTTGTGAAATGGACTGCAATGTGAATTGTATTTGCGCCCCCCCCCCCAACTATTAAAAAAAGTGAAAAGATTCTCTTGGAGCTAAGTCCACAAATGGATGCAAAACTAAACTTTTAGAGAAGGAGTGGAGCTAGGCCCTGTCTGGCTGGCACAATGGCTCCCTTTTCCTATATACTATGTCCCTTCATTTTGAGAAATGTTTCCTCAGATGAAATTCTTCCAACTTTCTGCCATGGATTCTCTAATATGGGAGCATAGTAATAGTCCCAGAGTTTCCTAAACTTTGTTGATTTCCTTTTATCAGTATGTTTTAAATTTCTAACAGACCTTGGTTATAACCACACTTGGTCAGCCATAGCTGCTATCTCCCAGAAAATACCTCAGCCTAAAATTCTTAAAGTCGGTGCCACTACAGTGCCTTGTTCACAATGCTACACTGCACAGATCTAGGTCACCTTTACTTAGAATGAATGATATCAATGGAAACATAGTGTAATTCTCCCCCAAATTTCTCCGACCTCAGCCCATTGTTCACCATACACATGTGCACCAGGATAGAATCTGGAGGAGTCACTTACATCCTGCCCCTCAGGGCCTTGGCTTTCTGTTCTTCTTCCAGGTTTCTAGGAGGTGTGGGTGGGGTCATTCCCTCATTCAGGCAGCCTACAGGGTCTTTCAGGCTTCCCCGGTATGAGCCTCCTTCTAGACTCTGGAAAGAGGAGAAAAATAGCCTTAGAGAACTGTACATTGAAAAGTCATCTGGAAGTCCTTGTGTCCCCCTTCAGCCTAGCAGCAGCTGAGTTGGTCGGTCAGTGGCCAAGGCTGTGTTCACTGAATGTCAGTGAGGTACCAGGAGGTACCTGGAGGTACTCTCCTCTTCCAGCAGCAGACAGCCCAGAACTGCCACCTTCTTGGGCAATCAGGAGGAACTTGGCGTCACAGGCTACCAATTTCCTGCCATAATGAAAATTGTCAAAAGTGACATCTCTGGGTAAGAGCGCCAGAGGTAATGCTAATCAGTTGTAGAACCATCAATTGATGGTCCTTATCCAATTGATAAGGAGAGGGGAGTCATAGGAGAGCTAGTTGGCTAAATCCACGTGTGTTAAATTAGCTACATTTTCCCCCCAAGAGCCGATGAGATGTAGACAAGAAGAGAGCAATAGATTTAGCCTTTCCTAAAAATATCTTTGCTAAGGTTATTTACCAAGGGTTTTCTTTCATTTATGAATCCCTTTCTTTTAATTAAGGTGCTGCAGTCCTGAGAAACAAAGTAAAGGGATTACTACAGTTCTCTAGCAAGAGTTAAGGGCAAAGGATTCTAACCCCAGATCTCCTAGTCACTGGACGATCTTGAGTGAGACAGCTACAGTTATCCCATGTATGCTTTAGTTTTTTTCAATTTTCAGATCAGATCTCTCCTTTCTACAGACTTCTACGGAATAGACAGAGATAAAAGTTGTAGATCCCTTGAAAAATTAAAAATGTTCACCCTCGTCCTTGGATGGAACTGTTAACAAGAAGGATACTCAAAAATGGGGCCGATCTTAGCATTTTTACAGGTGTCCTTGAAGAAAGATCACACAGTGACGCTTAGCACTTCATTATGGAAACTGGCAGAAGCAATGTGGATAAACAGTAAGACTGGAGATGAAGGTCAAGGTGAGCAACTCCAAAACAAATATGGGAGTCTAGTCCAAACTATCCATACAAGGGGCCTATTTACAACAGCCTCTGAGGCTCAAAGGGAAGGCTTCACTTTGGTAGTCTTTGAAAACATCAGCCCTAAGGTTAAAATCACAAAAATCAAAAAGTGTCCAAAAAGGTAGGAGAAACAAAAGGCTTCAGCATGGTCTTAAACAACCTGCACTTAGAGTATCTGTCCAAATTCTCTCAGCTGCTCTATTTCAAGATAGGCCAAAGAAAAGTAGGAGAAGTCCAGGGGAATGAAACAAAAAGCAAATGAGGTGCCCAATGGGCCAGTCATTATATGAGAACAGGTGGGGAATATTAAGACTTAAAGCTGAAATTTTTAAATATTTATTTTTATTTTTGAGAGAGAGAGAGCATATGTGTGAGCAGAAGAGGAGGGAGAGAGAGGAGCAGAAGAGGAGTAGAGAGAGGGAGAGAGAGAATCCCAAGCAGGCTCTGTGGTGTAAGTGCAGAGCCCAACGTGGGGCTCTATCTCATGAACCGTGAGATCATGACCTGAGCTGAAATCAAGAGTCGGACGCTTAACTGACTGAGCCACCCAGGTGCCCCTAAAGGTGAAAATTTTAAAGCTGAGAAGAGACGTCAACCTTCTTGCCCCTCACCCCACCCCGAAACCAACAAAGTGTACCAAGGGCCAAGCATGAATTTGTTAACAACAGTAGAAACCAGAATTAAGAAGATAGTGTCTTCAAGTTTGAGAGAGAGAGAGAGTTTCTTTTAACTTGACAAGTTATTTTATAGGACAAGTAATCAACCATGGAAGTTATCCCTAGAAGCAGCATAGGCTAAAAATACAGAAAGGTCAAGGAGAGTTTAGAAAAATTTATAGATTCAGGATCTGTAACCAGTTATTAAGGAAATGAGAATGTCTGGTGCTGAGGTCTGACAAACCAGTGGACAGGCAGGCTTTTTGAGACATGTGACATGTCTGCTGGTGGCATCACCAGAGACAGGCTCCCCAGGCAGATGGACCCAGCTGGTGATTGATCTGATTACATGCCTTTTACTTCCCCTCCTCCTTGGCCCATTGTCCTATTACAACCTTTGTTCTGCAGCCTGTTGGCTGGCAGGATGCTAACTGCAAGGCCCGGGGAGACAGACTTACATCTCTGCCTGCAAGGTTCTCCTGTGCAACATCCCGCTTGGTGTGGGCCATTTTCAACCTTGTGGAATGAAGGACATCTGTGGAGTCCAAAGTGTCACACGGGGAAATATGTTCCATATCCTCCTGCCTGACCTGTTCTATGAGCAAAGAAGCCCAAATTATCTCTGGGGAAAGTCTCTCTGCGAGAGGGTGAGCAGAGCAGAGGCAGTGAGAAAGGAAGAGAGAAATAAAGGGTCTGGCCAAGCTGTAGTCTGGGTAATCTGCCTCAAATAATGGTGTTAGCTATCAGTGCTTATAATTCAAATATGATTCCCTCTGAGACCTGGCTACCTGTGCTACAGTGGGGATCCTGGGTCCCAGGCAAGGGCAGCTGGGGGCGACCTGCAAGTGCCTGTGCTGCTTCTGGTGGGAAGCAGGCACAGGTCTGATGAGTAGTGGGCTGTGTAGCCACAGGGAAGACTTCTGCCTTGTCCGGGGCTCAGCCCACAACAGTCTCAGGAGGCAAAGGAGAAAGTATACAAGGAAGAGAACAACAGAAGTTCCTCTAGCTGGTCCAAGGTCAGGGAACAGAAATGCAAATAGGATTCAAAGCAGTAGATTAAGAAGAGAGGAGAGCTGTCACCACAATAAAAATGAACACATTTCCTGTCTGCTGTATCGTGGATCACACACCCATAAAACCCCCCTCGTCTGGGCTCCTCTAAGCACCCTTTACACATCCCCTGCACAGCATTCATTACACAGAACTGCAATTGATCATTTGTTTGTACTCAAATAAATATTTATTGAACAGCTACTACATGCTGAATATTTGCCAAGTAACTGCAGAAATGAAAATGAATAAGATTTGGCTTCCTACCTTACCTATCCTGGGTGCTGTTCTAGATGGAAAAGGTATCAAGGAGGATGAAAAGGGGGGTGGGCAGCTCTATGGTGGGGTGGAGAGGGAAGGGAAAGGCTTAATGGAAGAGGCAATGCTTGAAGTGAGTATTGAGAAATAAATACACTGATGGGAGAGCATCCCAGGTGGGAGCAGCACTCTGAGTAAAGGATCAAGCTGTGAACCTTCCCAGGGCAGCCTGGGAAGCTGGAGGCAGCCTGACACAGATGGGATATGGGGTATGAAAGGGCGAGATGTGGGGGCTGGTGGCAAGCGATTGTGTGTTGTGTGAGTTGGGTGAGTGAGTGCTAGGGAAGGAAGAGGTAAAGGGTGAGGTAGATAACCCTGGGGAAGTGCACAGGGATAAATCATATGTGTAAAGCCTTATGTGTAGCATTAATAAGTAGAGACTGTACTTTCTAAAATGAATGACAAAACGGTTTTTAATTTTTTTTAAATGTTTATTCAAACAATTTTGAGAGAAGAGAGAGACAGAGTGTGAGCAGGGAGGGGCAGAGAGACAGGGAGACAGAGGATCCCAAGCAGGCTCTGTGCTGACAGCACAGAGCCCAGTGCAGGACCGGAACCTAGGAACTGTGAAATCATGACCTAAGCCGAAGTCAAGAGTCTGATGCTTAACAGATTGAGCCACCCAGGCGCTCCAGGAAGATCACTCTTAATATTCCTAAGGGCTTTTCATCTCTTGGGAAAATGTCCCTGATATGACAGTAAGGCAAAAAAGGATTTGTCTGTATTCTGATTAACTACATTATTTTTCAAAGGGTCTAGGAGAAAATGTATCAATATTTAGCACTGAATATGTCTAGATGATAATTATCAGAGATATAATTTGTGTTTATATTCTTGTTATTATTCCAATTTTTCTTGAATAAGCATATTCTTATTTTATTAGTAAAAAAAAAGAACTATTAAAAAGTTCTTTTAAAAAAAGAAAGAAAATCTGTCTGATAGTCATGTAGACAGATGTCATACTGAAATCAGGGAGGAAATGTTCTAACAGTCCAGGCAGGAGAGCATTGTGAGCACTAACCCTAGACTGTGAGCTTCATTATGGAAGATTCTATGCTTGATCTCAGAGCTGGCACACAGTAGGACTCCGAGAATTTATTGAATGTACTGTGGGAATCTTGGGGAGTGATCAAAGGTCATCTGATAAAATAGGAAAAGGGTGCTGGTCCAGCACCCGGCAGCACACCAACCTCTTATTTGCCCCACCCTTTTCTAAAAATTTGTATAACATTCTCTGGACAAAAAGTATTAGATCATAGTCATTTCCAGACAAATTAAGGGTGGGGATGGGGAAGATAACTGTATAGTAGAAATACTAAAGTCTGGACTTTTCAGGCAAATGACATTTCAGGTTTGTGACTGCCTTAAAATTTTTTTGGGTGGAAATTGAAACTTTTCCATCAAGGGATGCCGGAGGAACCCAGTTCCTGAAAACACACACCTCCACCATGGGTGTGATGCAGCCATTATTTCCTCTTCTCGGGGCTCTGAACTTGGCTAACTAGATTGCCACTGAGAAAGCAGGCTGATTCACCTAATAAGAGAGCAAAGCACACACACAGATGCGGCCTGGCCCTAGACATGTTTCTCGGCCCACATGGCTGGCCTCGGGAGGTGAATGCTATCAAAGTAGGAGAATCAGAGGGCAGGAAGTCTTGTGGAAGCAGGTAGACACATTCTAGGATGCCAGGCTACCAGGCAGACTGAACAGGAGCTCAATCCCGGGCAGCCCCTCCCCCAAAGGCAGGGGATTATCAGTCAAGGGGCCATTGGTACCTTCCCAAGCCCAATAAACTATTGTGACATGCCACCTGAGGACAAGGGCTCAGGGAGGAGGCTTGATCTTTCATCTCAGGCAGGTTGTGAAATCCTGTGGCTGTTTAGAGACCCAAGTTCAAAGACACATTTTCACATGGCCAGGAAGCTCTTGTTCCTCAAGCTTGAGGGATAAAACCAAGTCATATAGATTGTTAAGCTATCACCCTGCAACTTTCATCCAACCAGCAATCTATTGGCTGACACATTCTATGTTCCCATGACTCGAACAGGGCTGTGGGAGATAAGGGATGACACTGTTCCCTTTCCCTGCCATTCAGAGTACAGATGAGGTGGCTAAGAGCTAACATTTGTAGGATGCTTACTTATCATTTTACAAAGCGCATTCACACCTACTCAATCATCATGGTATCTCTTTTGAGCTAAGATTCAGGTGGACAGAATCCTCACTGCTGATAAAGGAGATAAAGAGAGGCCCTAGTAGACTAAGTAACTTGCCCAAGGCTACACAGTAAAGTAGCAGAGGCAGGACTACCAGCTAGATCTCTGATTCCTTACACACCCACCACTGCCACCACCAGTCCACACATCTAGGAAAAGCTTTATTAAAAATCACACAGGGAGGGGCACCTGGCTGGCTCAGTCAGTAGAGCATGTATGTGACTCTTGGTCTCAGGGTCGTCAGTTTGAGCCCTATGTTGGGGGTATAGGTTACTTAAAAAAGTAAAAACAAAGATCACACAGGGAAAGAAGGGGGGAGTCCTTGTACCTGGCTTGGAGTTAGAGACTATACCTTAATACAAAATGTGGAAAAAAATGTGTTAGCTCTATTTGGGGAGAGGTGGGTGGGCGTCTTCTGCTGGTAAATAAAAGCAGTGATTAAAGACCAGGGCTGGCAGAGAAGAACTCCAGTGTCCGTTAAGGTCCAGAGGGACTTGCCAAAGGAGGTTGTGGGGGAGTTTAAGGGCTTTATCTGCATTGCAGGTGAGCTAGAGGACACCTACCCTTGTTTCCTACCAGCCGCTCAGCGGAGATGGTACCTCTGGGGCAGCCGCCTCAGTGCAGCCATGACCATGTGACCATAAAGCACCAAGGACGGCTCTGGGACTCAGAGACACAAGGGATCTCAGGACTTTTGGGTGGAGCAGAGTTTGGTGCTACCTCTGGAGCAACCGAAAAAGAAAGCAGAAACAATCCAAGCCCTAGATACAAAAGTCCAAGTATACTAGATGCTCCTGTAAAATTTCCAGCCTGTACACTGGAAAGGAACTTACTAGCTCATGTTATACTGAACTAAGATAACTTCTACCCACAGGTCTAGGCTCCACCCTCTGGAGCAACAAAGAGTGACACCAACTCTTCTTTCCCACAGCAGTCCTCGATTATGTCAGGATAGCTCTCATGAGCCTTCTCTCTCCTAACTTCTCCCCATACTTAACCCAGTGTCTTCAACTTTCCTTCAAAGGATACGGACCACATGGTACTGGTTACCTCCTCTGGGGCCCTTTCACTGAGTTCAAGAACACTTCAGAATGCAGCATTCAGAGTCTGATACATGACTCCCACACTACTCATGACCGGTATGGGCTAAACAACTTTGACTACAATGGAGCTATTACTTTCCTTGATTGTACACTGTACTTTCGTTAACCTAGCCTATGACCACACAAGCTATTTTGGTAGCAGTCACACTGTTGAACTTACAGTCAAATAAAAACTCCAGAACTTTCATAGGTTCTGGATCCTACCCTCTTTTTAAAAAATTTTTAAATATTAATTCATTTTTTGAGAGAGACAGAGCACAGGCGGGGGGAGCGGCAGAGAGAGAGAGAGAGAGAGAGAGAGAGAGAGAGACCCAGAATCTGAAGCAGGCTCCAGGTTCCGAGCTGTCATCACAGAGCCTGACGTGGGGCTCAAACTCACGAACCGCAAAATCATGACCTGAGCCGAAGTCAGACCCTTAACCTGCTGAGCCACCCAGGCGCTCCTAGATCCTACCCTCTTTTAAGCTAAAGAGCTAATGAGGAATAAAAATACAAGTCTCAGAAGTAAGAATGCAACTCAGGATTTCCAAATGTGGCAGGGGAGACAACCACCCACCGTTGCTTCACTGCTATCCCACAGTGGATGCGTACTAGGATGGGAAGAAAGAGAAAACAGAGGAGAGGGCAAAGGAGAGGGCAAAATTTTGGTGAGAAGATTCTGAGAAACCAAATTACCGTTCCCTCATTCCTCTCCATGATATGGGCTTGGTTTCACATGTTTGGCCAAAGAAATCTCTCTAATTCTGGGTTCACCACAGGTCCTCAAGAAGTAATTATTGGTGGAGAAGGAAGTTAAAGTTTTTCTTATGGGAAACGCACCACAAAAAAACCACTCGTCTCACAGACATTTGCTGAAAGCCTGTTACGGGGCTGATCGACTCCATCCTATGCTCCCTCTCTTCTGGGAGACTTGCTCTTATGGGGCTTCTCAATATCTGCACTTACCTGTTTAACACCAGACACGGCAACTACATAACCAGAGGTCTGCAGGGATTCCCAACAGTGCTAAGGTGAGCACAAAGAGCAGGATACAGGTAATCCAAAATATAGGAAAATATAACCTTTTGGAAACAAGTGTGTACTGATGAAAGTGTGAGTGTGAAAGATTCCTGTGTGTTAATGGAGGAGAAGAAAATGTCCTAAATGACTGATCATCTAGCTGGGTATGGAAGCTGTGAAGATGAAGGCAATGAAGAGATTAAGACACTTCAACAAATAACCCAACGGAACTATCTAAGAGCTGTCCCCGGCAGCACGTGGCTTACACAGTGATTGCCATGGGGCTGCAGAGGAAATCTGGCCTGGGCTGGTCAGGGAAGCCCTTTTGGAGAGATGAGATTCCAGTGGGGCCTTGAAGGACTGTTATGCTTTAGAAAGCAAGAACAAGTGGGGGAACATTCCAGAGAAGTAGGGTGGTGGTATGAACAGAAACTTGGAGAGAGGAAAGCCAAATGCATGTTTGGGGACAGTGAGGGAAACAATTCGGTTGGAGCAGAGTTCATCAACCAGAATAAATAAGTGGGTGTAGGCTGGCTACCAAACATTAGACTACAGGATAAGTGTGAACTTTATCTATATTTATCTTTTATCTTTGATTGTATACCTCTATCAATACACACAATTTTGGTCATGCGTTGCCAAAACATGTAACCTATTTATAAATTACATTTCTGGACTGCTGTGTTATCCTTATGTATGTAATAAAATACACCCCAAATAATTTTTAAATGAGATGAAGAGATTCTGAAATTGTCTTCCTGTATACCTCAGTAAAGTGTCTCATGTACGTAAAGGCACTTCTCCCATTGGAGAGGACTGCTCATGTAGGCAAGAGGGAGGCAGGGAGCCTTCATTGAGGAGGGGGGGTAATTGCAGTAGAAGGCCCACCAGGAGACTGAGGCCCCAGGGGTGGGGGGAGGCTGACTGGGGCAGGGGAAGATCAAACAACAAGTACTGCAATAGTCCAGGCATGAGGTCAGGGCTCAGGCTCAGGTGGTAAAAGGGGAAAAAATATGTAATGGTATTTGGAGAACGAGGAGGGTGTGTGGGTCAGTATGAGGAGGAAAGGAGAGCAAGCGGGCAGTGGGCAGAGAGGCGAGCTTTAAGAAGCCAATGCAGTGCCCACGAGAGCGCTGAAATCCCACCAGCGAGGCAGGGAGGGTGGTGGGGAAAATGGACAACTTTCAAGAGCTGGACACAGCTACTAAAGACATCAGCTGAACTACTCTAAGTTAGGAAGGACAACTTAGAAGGAGAAGAAGAAAGTCATGTGTTGAATTTCATGGGTACCCTCTAAGCTGCGAGATTTGAAAAGCGAGATACTATAATCAGAATTATTATCAGGCAGTGTCATCGGCACAGCATCTATCATTTTCCTCTAATTCCTGGGCCAAGGGGAGAAGGGTGCAAATGGTGCTGATTAGCAGGACTGCCTGACAGAAGTCAGTCATTATCCTAATGAGAGTTGCAGGAAACACCAAACCTGGATGAGAGTGAAGGCAATGAAAATGCTTCAAATTGTCATCCTTTAGGGGTACGGGTCAGTGTACCAACATGGAGTAGAGGAACAGCATTATCCAAACACGAGCTCTTTCACCATCGTGGTGCCAAAACCTACAGCAGCGAGACCCAGAACCCTTCTCTGCAGTGGTCCGATTGGCCCTTGAGACAGTCACAAGCTAGGCTAGTGTTCAGTGGTAGAAGTTTGGTTTGCCCCCATGAATGGAGTATGCACCGACACCCCTGATCTCTTGTGCTCAGGCATCCATACCCTTTTGCCCATTCCCCTTTATAATTAGCAATCTTGCAGACTCTGCAAGCTAGAAAATTGTCTGGGGTCCCCGAATAAAATTACCTGGTGCTTTCAAAGATCCAATCCATGTTCTGTGTCTCAGCAGCCAAGTTAGCTTCAGGGCTAACCAGACATACATCAGTCACTGTCCAAATGCCGCGTCCCTGTAGGCCAGTGGACTGGTCTCACAGGAAGGCTATTTTGTCTTGGATACTTTTTTCCTTTCATCAATGCCACAATCCCCAAAGGGCCTGTTAATTGCCTATGCCCATTCCAAAAACAAAAAACAAAAAACAAAAACAGGCTCTGGGGCAAAGGTTTTTAGAAACCATTAGCCAGAAACAATCCTATAGGAGGAATGGGGATAGGCGCAAAGGAGGACACGGCACATAGACGCCAGGTCCTGGGAGCCACATGGAGGTAACACACACGCAGAACTGCCTCCAGGACACCCACTTACCAGCTTGCTTTTGACCAATTGTTCTATTGCACTGACAAGGTCTGCAGCAGAAGGTACTTCAGTGGAAGCCTGCCGGGCTGCTAGCAAAGAGGAGGACTGCAAGACATTGAGCAGCAAAGGAAAAGCAGATTAGCAAGGAATGAGGAATAGCAATTAAGAAGCAAAACAGCAAGTCCAAAGCTCAAGGCAGGCAAGGGAAGCAAAGCTTTATGTTTAGAGGGGAGAGATCACAGAGGGAGATAGAAGGCAGTGTGGGTATGGGGACAGGCCCGCCTGTCCCCTTGTCAGGAGTTCTGGCCAGCAGCAAAGCAGGCATGGGACTAGGCTCTCCTTAGGCAGGCTTCTGGAGCAGCTGAGGGCAGGGTTTGCTGAGTTCCTGGGGGGCCAAATGTAAGGGCTGCACCCACTGTCAGCAACAGGAGAGAGGGACAGACAGAATTTTGGCTGTTAAAGGGCTGCCCATTGCCGTTCCAGGGTATGAAAGGAGTCCATAAACCTAGCCTCAAATGTATCCAAAGAAATTGTTTTTGCTTTAGCTAAATACAGATTTAAAATATAGATCTTCAGTGTGTATCAAACAAAAATTCAAGGGCAGAGCACTTAAAGACCAGGAAGCTAGAAACCCCCTCCCCACTCACATGTGTGCACATGCATTCACACACACACACACGCACACGCACACACACACACACACACTCACACACACACACCACACATAGAGCTGCTTCTGGTAAGGCCCCTAACTGGAACACCAGGATGTAATAAATGATTTTACCAAGGAGTTCTGTGTGTCTTGCTGAAGTGACCAAGGACTATCCTGTTCACAGTAAAGGAGGTTCAAGCCAAGGGCCTGCTGCCCATCCCCCTGTATCAGCAATAGGGACTGGTCTATGTGGCTGTTTTGTCATTGGTTTGGGGAATCCTGCCTGTTTTGGGATATCCAGGGACAGTGGTTTTTGTCTTTCTTCTCCTACTTAAGAAGAAACTGGGGAGAAATGGTTGACCCTGCATGCATGTATGAGCTTTCCCCCCCTGGCAGAGCAAAGCAGAAGGCAAAACAGAGGGCCCGGGACACATGTTCCTTCAGCGTCTGACACTGATCACTGCAAGGGTAAAAAGCTGACTATTCCGGCCATGGTCTGGCTTCAAGTTTGTCCCTTAAGTTAGGGGGAAGAGTTTCAAAAAGGAAGCTACTTGTTGTCTAATTTAAAAGTTAGTTTAGGTCTTTGCTTCGGAGATAGGGTAAAAAGAAAAAAGCCAAATAAATGTAATTAAGGAGATAGAACAACACTCTTTTTCCTCTTCTGGAGAATGCAGGAAAGGAGGTTAAGTTTGTTTGGAAATCCAAGCTATCAAATTTTTGATTTAGTAATCCTACCCCTGGGAACTTATTCCAAGGACAGACGTCAAAAGAACAAATGCTGTATGTACAAAATGATCTGTAGCAGTGTTATCTAGGAGAGCAAAAACTGAAAACACCCCAGGATATCCCAAAACAGGCTGGTCAGGCAAATTATGGCACATCAAATAAGTGACACTGTCCCCAGCTATTAAAAATCACACTTACGAAGGTAAAATCAACACAATTTTAGAAAAATACTAAGGAAAGCATTGAACATAAGATGTGCATATTAAAATGATAAAAATAAAACACACATGCATATGAACAGTTATTAGAAGGAAACATGGAGAATCAAGGTGATCAGATAACATTACAATAGGTAGACTTAAAAATTCCTCATAGACTGTTGTAAAAATTACTTAGTAAGTTCAACTCCATTTGCTAGAAGTTCTGAGGCTTAGCAAATATTTCAGAGAAACAAATTTCTGGGAATCAAACAAGCAGGACTGAGGAGGGCTAATGTGTCTGCCCTCTTTCCGGATAACAAAAAGCCTACACGAATGTTTGGGGTAAGTCTGCATTTTCAGTTAAAGATTATCCAGAAACAACATAACATCCTCTTTCCCAAAACAAGCTGTGTTTGAGGGAATTTGAGGGAGAGGGTTCGTGACCTTTACTTATCTTACACAAGCTGGCACCTCCGTGTGGAGCGCTGTGCTGTGTGGGGTGGCAGATACAGTCACATGAGCTCCCCACTCCCCACATACGCTGTCACTGTTTATGGAACATTTTACAAGGATAGGCCTCTGGGAACGCAGCAGGTTGGTTCTCATTCTGATCTCAGTGTGAAGCACGGGCATTTCTGCCCCTGGGAATCTAGGATGGGCATCATGCCATGCTTCCTGACACTTTTCCTTCCAAAAGTTAAGAGTCAGGGCCACCAACGTCACCTTAGGAGGGGCCACACAACTGTGCACCTCTCATGATTGAGTCCACAGAGGGGGGCATCTCAGTCATCTCAGTCATCATCCTGTCCCTAGAATCTGTCCCTCTAGCGTGGCACCCAGGAAGACCTCAATTAATGTCTGTGGGTTAATAATGACCCAAATGCAAAGCAGAGGGAATTAAAACAAGAATGGGGACATCACCAGAAATACTGAAGCATCGGCAAACAGTACTTTCTGAATTGTATCCCAGGTGATGTTGTGAAGATGTGTTCCCTGCCCAGGCTGGGCTCACCACCTTAGGGGAGGCTGTGCTACTACAAGGCAGGGCAGTAGACAATACAAGGAGACCCCGGAGGGATGGCTAGGCCACCACCACCACCACCACCACCATGACCACAAACCACTCTGAAAAGAAAATGTAAAGCACCATTGAAACCTGAAACCACCACTCCAACCTGTCGAACCCAACAGGATAGCAACACTAAGAGAAGGCAGGAAAAACCCAGTGAGGTGAAAGCATGGTTTGCAAGCAAGATGAGTGACAGAGCACGCAGTTAGAGCAGCCCACGTCTCGGCCAGCACGCTTGGAAGCACATCCAAGCCGAGCCTCTGCTCTAGAGCCATCGGGGCGATCGCTCTGCGATTAGAGCCCTTGGAGACATCCACGCTTTGGACACCGAAGTGAGCCTATGCATGTGAGCCTATGCATGCTGGGACTCAGGGAATTCTGTAACACCAAGAATGTGGCAGCCTGCACCTTAGGCTCTCCCGCCTTTGCCGGCAGCCTCCCCTCAGCAGCGCCTCCATCCCTCACGCGGTACTTGCGGAATTTTCATACCACCGGGCTGACTGGAAGTTACCATTATTTGGATTTTAGAGTTGAGTATAGGGAAAAACAATCAACCAAAACAGAGGTCGGAAGTCAGGTGCAACAAAGTGATCACGGCCTGGAACCACCTCAGACTCCTTTTGAGACAAACAGTTTCTTTTGGGATCTATAGCTTCCAAAGACAGAGTCATTACCCTTCATCAACAGGAGGAGAGACCAGAGAGATTCCCACTTCTGCATGCCCCTACCCTGCCCAGAATGAAATCAGACCTCCAGGGCTGGGGGGCGGGGACACCTACCAAATACAGAGGGAACCTACATCACCATGGATTCGGAAAGATAACAAGGAAGAGAGAGTATTACTACCCCCACCGCACACATACAACAAAATCGCATGTATTACACATTGTTCTTTCAGATCAGGAAGTAAGGAAATCCTACCATCTCGTCCTGCGTAGGGTCATTGTCAAAGATCTTCATAGGTGGAGGGAGGGGGGTGTGTGACTCTTCATCTGGCTCATCTTCACCCCATCCTTTCTTGTTCTTCTAGAACAAAAGAGCAGTATTAGTCATACAGTCATATGTATTATATAGTTAAAGATATCAATGGTTCAGGACTTAGAATTTTTAAAAAAGCAACATGTAAGACCTCCTTTCTCAATACATCCATATTTTTTCAGCCTCACTGCCCTCCTCTGTGGAATGGGTACACCTTCTTATCTCAAAGGACAGTGAGGTTCAAATAGGGACACACACACACACACACACACACACACACACACACACACGAGAAACATCTACCTCATTGATTAGCCAGGAAAAGAAAAAGCTGAGAGTGGTCAGAGCCTAACTTTTTAAGCTTTTGAAGGACTATTAAACCACAATCTGAATATCACCAGGCTCTACTGTCATTCTCAGAAGGAGAAAGGGCAGATAGCATGAAATTACAAAGAGAGTCTGGTTACACAGCAGGAAGAATTGCTTAGCCACATCAGGGACTAGAGTGGGTTTGCCAGAAAAAAAAAAAATAGCTCTCATTCTCTCAACTAAAACATACCCACTGTATTTTAATTACAGAATCTCAGCTCTGAAAGGGACTTCAGAGGTCACCTGGTCTGACCTCTGGGCTAACACAGGGACCTCTCCGACTACTTTGTGAGGTCATGTGGTACCCACCCCTTCTAGCACAGGTGTCCATTCGCTTTCATGACAGCCTACCTCATCACTGGTTGACTCCCATTAAAGTCACTCTCTGAGCTGAAACCTTGCCTTCTGTAAACCTTCACCTGTTACTCATAATTCTCCCGTCTGGAGCAACATGGAGTTGTCCACTCCCTTTCATATGTGGCACTGCTCTAGATACTTGAAAACAGCTATAATCTCTCAGCTTTTATTCTTATTCTCAACTAGCAGGTTTTGATATAGTCCTTAGTAGAGGTAGGGGATTAGGTGACCAGATGACTCCCTTTAGGCCCATGCCCCTATCTCCAAATCTGGCAAGATGTTGGCTATCTGCTGGAAATTCTACGTGCCAGTCTCTGAATTGGTCACACATCAGACTGGCAAGGTCTTGTTAGTACAAAAGCTCAGATCACTTGGGCTCAAGAACACAAACTCCTGGGGACTAGGGACTGGCTGGTTTACAGAACCCACGGAAGGATGCCTCACAAAGTTCCAGGAAGGATGTATGTCGGAAGCCCCCTCCTGAGGGAGGCTCCAGGGCCACGTGGAAGTACCTCATCTGCACTGTCTCCCTGAGGGGTCGTCTCATCCCCAGGCTTGGGAGATCCCAGGTCGAAGCTCTTCCGGCCATCTCGTACTTTCTTCTGCTTCTTGATGTTTCCATCTGCTTTCCCGCTGTTGAGCCGGCGCACGGGGCTCGTCAGCCACTTCTTAAGGGTGTTAGTGGAACGCTTGGGACCGGGGGAGCTGTGGATGGAGTTCAGGGAGGGCTGAGACTGCAGGTTGGCCACTGACTCAGACTTGCCTCCGTTTTCACTTGAGGAATGGGAGTATGCATCTGAGGAGAAAGAACAGACAGACATGGCCATGTCAGAGGCGGTTAAGGGAGGTGGCTGGCCTGGGAGTAAGACAACTCCATCCTCAGGAAGCTAGGATACAAGGCAGAATGTCAAGGCCAGCTGCAGACCCTGGTCAAGGCAACCCTCTCTAGAGGGTAGTAACAGCTGACAATCAATTTTTAATGTGCAAGGCACTGCTCCAGGTTCTGTGGATATAGGACTGAAGAGAAGACAAAGAATCCTACCTTCATTGAAACAAAATTAAAATCCTAAGCAAGAATCACCAACCAAAAACAATGTCATGGAGCACCTATTAGGTAGTGTATTTTAAAGACGTATAAGACGTAGGTTTTATTTTCAAAGACCTCTTATCTAGCTACACACATACACACACACACACACACACACACAGAGTGTGTGAAAGAAGAGTGAAAGAGCAAGACGGAACATGTAAAATAAAGACAAATTCACAAAGTGGTATGTGATTAATTGCCACAGGGCTGGTATGGACTTCAGGCGATAAGCTAGCAGAGTTCAGAGGAAGGTCAGATCAGTGTAGGCGGGATTGGTCTGAATTGGCATAATGAAGGGGAGAAGGAATTTCAAAAGGGGGAGACAGCAGGAACAAAAGCACAGAGGTACGAATATTGAAAAGTAAGTGAACACAGCCCAAATAAGTAGATCCTCTGAATGAAATAAAGATTTGATGGAGAAGGAGAAACTGGATAGAAAGTATTAGTGAGGTCATTTAATAATCAAATAGTGTGTGACCTTTACTATGAGACACAATAAAAGCGTTTATAAAGGACACAATAAAAAGGGTTTTTTTGCTTGTTAATTCATCTGGTAACTATAGACAGCATAGCCCTGGGAAGGAGGAGTCAGAGTCCAGACGGCCACACTGGGGCTGTGCACAGGGGTGCAGAGGAATGAATGTGAGGCACTCCAAAGCAAGAAGTGTCTGGATGACAAATCAAAGACAACTCACCTCTCTGCATGCTGCTGCTTCTCACTGCAAAAATGGTCTTGGGAGAATACCTGACCCGCTCTGCCTTGACCCCTGATGGGCCCACCGCCCCGGTGGTGCCAGTTCGCATACTGATATTTAAACCAAACACATGACTAGGTATAGAAACAAATGACTGAAGTGGTTTTTTATACCTACTCCTCTCAAAGACGGAATCATCTTTTCCTATAACGACTTCATCCTAGACCCAGCCTGGAGGACTAATCTGGCTTTAGAGGCCTTCTGGCCTAGACGTAGCCGACAGAGAAGAAACAAAATCCCATAAGAAGGTGAATGAATCCTTTTTGCCAATAGACAGCTGTCTCCAGCTTCTACAACTGGCTGACCTTGAGGGCTGCAAGCTCAGGATCTTGACCCTGCGGGGATCTTCTTCAACGCTGCTAGAGTTTTGTGTGTACTTTGGAAAGCAACACCTGAACATTTGCATCTAGTAGCACAAAAATTGAGGTCCTAAAGTCCCCTGGTATAAAGGATAATATACAGGATTGCTCTGCTCAGGGAACATTTGGGATCCGCTGACTTGGTTGGCGTCCCTTTAAGGACGAAGTTGTAATCTTATCTCAGGGAATTCCTTGCTGGCTGTGGTCCTGGGTATGTTGACATTATTTCTGAAGTGTTTGGTATGGCTCAAACTCCTGTTCTCAGAAGACTGAGTGATAAACATCTCCCCAGGGCTGGTAGTGGAACCAGGCCTTTCTGTTATCTTTCTGCTGATAAGCTGCAAAAGCTTTTCATTCACCAGACCCCTGTGATAGCACATGGCTCTATGAAACCAAGCCTTCAAAAACTTAATCAGCACATACTGTGTCAGCAGAACTAGAGGCCCAATCACATTAACCGTGCCTTGTGTTACTAGGCAGGGCAGGCAGCTCTCCAGTTTCCCTGTTCCATCGCAAAGCATAGCGTGACTTCGAGATTCATAAATGCAAATCTTGATGGACTGTCCTTCCCCACTGTCCTGTGGCTCTGCCTTGGTGCATTCTGTACAAATGCTCACAAGAGTCCAGGTTAACAATCAAGTGTACTCTCACTTTTGTTGCTTCAAGTTTACTCTGTGTAAACAATTAGGGCCATTCAATCACAGCCCACACACAAGAGAAGTCACGTGTCCGAAGCAATCCATAATTCACTGTTAGGGTCCTGAATGGAGACAGGGCCGTTTCTAAATTACTTTGTTTCTTGTTTGTTCCTGTTTTTATTTTCTGGTTTTGATATCATTGACATATAACATGGTATTAGTCCAAAGCGTACATCAATGACTTGATACTTGTATCTGTTGTGAAATGACCACAATAAGTCTAGTTAACATCCACCATCTCATATACTTACCTTTGTGTGTGTGTGTGTGTGTGTGTGTGTGTGTGTGTGTGTGATGAGAATTTTTACTAAATTACTTTGAATGCATGATTATAAAGAATGTGGCACGGGCGCCTGGGTGGCTCAGTTGGTTAAGCATGAGACTTCAGCTCAGGTCATGATCTCATAGTTCCTGACTTCAAGTCCTACATTGTGTTCTCTGCTGACAGCTCAGAGCCTGGAACCTATTTCGGATCCTGTGTCTCCCTCTCTCTCTGCCCCTCCCCCGTTCACTTTCTGTCTCTCTCTTTCTCTCTCAAAAATAAATAAACATGTAAAAAAATTTAAAAAAGAATGTGGCACGATTTAGAAAATTTGTACTTACTTTATTACGGCTTTAAAGAATAATTGGCATGCTATGCTCACCCCATCTTTGGAAGATGTCTACAATTAGCAGACAATGGAGATTTTATTCTAGTACCTTTCCAGGCACAAAAGTTAAGTGACTGATTTGTAACAGCTGCAACAATGCAGCTGTTACATTGAACCATTCCAAGCTAAGGGAGGTGCTATTTATTAGGATTCTGGTCATAGGAAACAGAAAATCAGAGTTTTTCAGGAAACCAAGGCTCATAGTTGGTTAAGTGGCAGACAGGCAAGACTTAAATCCTGATCTGACTCCACTGCACATATATTCATCTTATTCCTACATCTGTATTCACTCCATGTATCCCTTTAGCCTCTATAATGATTGTAAAAGGAACATCAAGCTGCTATGTCTATTTAACATTTCAAATATACATTTATACATGATTTATACAAGTTATACAATTGCAATGCTGAAAACTGTCTAATTTTACAGATAAAGCAATGAAGGTTTAAATATGAGAAATCCACGGTTGCAAATGAGTTGATCACAAAGCTAGGACCAGAAATCAGGCATCTCTACATCTGCCCCAGGACTCTGAACCAGTGCTTCGTCTCTGGCCCTGCGGCATAGAAGGGGTCTGTAAGGCTAATATCTGGTTTTAAGTCACAAGGAAAACAAATGTGTCCCTGGGCATGGTACGTAATCAAGTTCCCCAGATGTTCCAGTATGTTCAACTTAGCTTTCTGGATCAGAAAAAAGTCACATTCTGAGGCTGATTTTACTATGAGACATTTTTAAGATAGATAAAAATGTAGAAAAAATGTAACATCCAGGTACCCACCATCTAGGTGTGATAAATGTAAATATGTTTTGCCATATTTCCTTCAGCTTTTTAAAAAAAGAAATAAAATACTGTGCATACAGTTGAAGCTTTTAAATTTTTTTCCACCCGTTCAGTCACACCCACCACTTTCCCTTCCCTTCTCAAGTTGGTGTGCATCTTTCCCGTCCATGTAGTTAGCCATTTACTTTGTATGGGAATCCAGTGTTCTTTATATCATTATCCTAATATGTCATTTTTCAACATACTCATTAACTCAAAATTATCTGAGATTTATCCATGTTCAGTCATGTAGATCTAGTTCATTGATTTTAATTGTTGAATAATATTCTTTCACAGGACATATTGTGGAGCTTATAACACATTTTCCTAATGATGGATACTGAGGATGTTCACACATGCACACTCATTTTAAGCAGTCCGGTACAGGTCTCTGTAGATTTGTGAGAATTCCTCCAGGGCAGTGCTTTCCAAACTACTCGTGGTCAGGGAGTCAAGGATCTACTTTTCTTATTTCCAATCCGTTTCAGACCAATACTTTTATAAAATACAAAACCATACTCTTCAATGTGGTGGAAGTGTCAGATTGCTATAAAAGCTTCTAAATGCTTATTCCCATTTTCTGTACTTACCTCCCTGTGGACTGGAAACAAAGGGCTGACAAACCTTTCCCACATACAGATCATACACTGAGGAGAACACACCTTGCTCTCAACTTTACAGCATCCAGAGCATGTATGTCAAGGTGGACTGGCTGGGCTTTAGAGAAGACACCTCACCACCTTCACTAGGTACTGCCAGATTGCACCCTGATTTACTCCCACCAACACTGCACGGAACCTCTCATCTTCTGGAAATCATCAACAAAATGAAAAGGCAATCTACCAAGTGGGAGAAAAATTTACTAATCGTGTATCTGATGAGAGGTTAATATCCAAAATATATAAAGGACTCACAGAACTCAATGATTAAACAATCTGATCAAACAATAATCAAACAATCTGATTAAAAAATGGGCAGAGGATCTGAATAGACCTTTTTCCAAACGGGACCTACAGATGGTCGGCATCACTCATTATCAGAGAAATGCAAATCAAAACCATAATGAGATGGTACCTCACACCTGTTACAATGGTTATTACCAAAAAGATAAGAGATAATGAGTGTTGGGTGAGAATGTGGAGAAAGGAAACTCTTGTGCACTGTTGGTGGGAATGCAAACTAGTGCAGCCACTCTGGAAAACAGTATGGAGGTTCTTCAAAAAATTAAAAACAGAACTACCCTATGACCCAGAAATTCCACTTCTGGGTATTTATCTGAAAGAAATGAAAATACTCACAAAGATATTAAAACTCCTGTATTAATTGCAGCAGTATTCATAATACCCAAGACATAGAGGCAAACTAAGTGTCCATCAGAGGATGAATAGATTTAAAAAAAAATGTGTAAATGTACAGGGCTCCTGGGTGGCTCAGTCGGTTGAGCATCCAACTCTTGATTTCAGCTCAGGTCATGATCCCAGGGTTGTGGGATTGAGCCCCGTATTGGGCTCCGTGCTGAACATGAAGCCTGCTTGGGATTCCCTCCTTCCCTCCCTCTCCTTCTCTCCTTTGCCCCTCCCCCCACTCTCTCTTAAATAAATAAATAAATAAATAAATAAGTAAATAACAAGAAAATGTGGTAAATGTATACATTGCAATATTATTTAGCCACAAAAAGTAAGGTGGATGAACCTTGAGGGCATTATGCTAAATGAAATAAGTCAGACAGAGAAAGACAAAGACCATATGACCTCACTTAATATGAGGAATCTAAGTAAAAAACCAAACAAACTTCAAACTCACAGATACAGAGAACATGTTGTTGGTTGCTAGAGCTGGGGAAGGAGGGTACACAAAATGGGTGAAGGTTCAAAAGATACAAACTTCCATTATAAAATAAATAAGTCATGGGGATATAATGTACAGCATGGTGACCATACTGAATAATGCTGTATTATATATTTGCAAGTTGCTGAGAGAATAAATCTTAAAAGTTCTCATCACAGGGAAAGAAAAAAAAACCTTTTATGTGTGATGATGGATGCTAGGTAGACTGATTATGGTGATCATTTCACGATACAAATACTGAATCATGATGTTGTACACCTGCAACTAATACAATGTTATATGTCAATTAGATCTTGATTTAAAAAAAAAAAAAGAAAGGAAAAAAAGAAAAGAATTCTTATCTTTTTGCATTCCTCTTGATGCTTCGTTATGTACACTAGCATACAATTTTCCTCTGGAAAAATTAAATGTCTCCTTCCTACCCAAAAGCACATAGTTTAAGGAAACAAATTGAGATTAAAGTAGAATGTCTCAAGAAGTAATGAAAAGGTAAAAACCAGTGCCTCTAGGTTGGTAGGAAATGCATCTTATAATTGGTATCTTAGCCACAAACTGGGGAAATAGAAAACTTGTCAGGGCAATCCCTGAGGTTGAAGGTCCAACTTTTCACAGGCTCTGAGTGGGATAGCTTAGCTGATTGGTCATGGGAATATAAAGATACTAATGAAATCAAGAGAATCTAAATAAATAAACCAACAACCGATGCTTATCCTTCAGACTTGCACACTATTTGTTATCCCTACTTCCTTCAAATCCCAAGCCACCTCTCTGAACCATCTGATTTCCTCCTTAACACCTGACAGAAGACAGGCTGCATGGTCACACAACACATTCCAAAGCTTAGCCGATGACTAGAGAATTCTTGACCTCAACACTCATCTCCTAATGATCTTTTGTTGAAGTTGATGAAAAGAGAAACTCTGCTCGTATAATGTTCCTGCCTTGCTTGTATGACCTAAGAACAACCCACTGTTGCCTCATCATTGGATTGCAACAAAGAGATGAGTTGGCTTCTGGCCCTTCTATGCCACTAACTAGGGGGCAGACACTGGGACAGATTAGACAGGATGCACTCAAAGCCTGGCTCCACCACTGGCCAGCTGTGTGACTCTGTTCCATTTACTTAATCTCTCTGTATCTCGGTTTCCTCATCAGTGACTGAAGATAATATTAGTATCTACCCTATAGGGTTGCCATTAAGATTAAGGAGTTAACGTTTGTAAAGTGTTTAGAACACTTTAAACCCATAGAAGCACGATAGAAGTTAAATAAAAATTAATAAAACCATAAAAAGCTCCCCTAAGTCCATGACTGTGAGTTTATTCTCTATGTTCCTTCATTCTATCTCATGGTCTTCTAAAGCTTAGACTAGATGATTTAAGGCCATTTTTACCCTTAAAGATTCATGCCTCCTAAAAGCAAAGAAACACTTAATGCTACCAGCTGCCATTCTGTGTCATTTTCCCCTCTTCACTTCAGGGAACCACTCTTGTCTGAGAATAAGGTGGCCATATCCTTGGGCTATGTGGCCATAGTTGTCCCCCTTTCCCACTATTTGGAAGTTTAAGCAACACAGGTTATTATTTCCTGGAAGTGACATATGCCTCCTTTTATAGGGTGTCTCTTAGAATGGGAGCTTCAGATGGATTTTAGGGCCAATTGAACAACTCTTGATATTAGGGTCTCAAATACCATCGTGGGGTTAGAATAAACATGTTAGTGTTATCGGTTTAAGCCTTTGGACAAGGACTCCACGATTTCATCACAGCAGCATGTTTCTAAGCAGTACAGGAGATGAGGCCTGTCTGCTTGATGTGAAGAGGAAAAGTGGAACGAAACCCATGAAAGCAGGCACAACTGAACACGTCCTAATAAATCCATTGTCTAGGTCAAACATGGTCCTTCCTTACTTGGATAGACCTTCATTAGCTACCAAAATAGAAGATAATTGTGTACAAATGGATAGTAACTGAATATACTAGAAATGTGGTGGGGCACCTGGATGGCTCAGTTGGTTAGACGTCTGGCTCTTGATTTCAGCTCAGGTCATAAGCTCATGGTTCGTGAGTTCGGGCCCCATGTTGGGCTCTGTGCTGCCTGCTTGGGCTTCTCTCTCTCCCTCTCTCTCTGCCCCTCCCTCCTCTCAAAATAAATAAATAAGCTTAAAAAAAAAAGAAATGTGCTATATTTAATACAGCCATTTATAAATTCAGTTTCCTTTTTAAAAAGTTTCAACTCATATTTATTTCACTTTTATGTTACACCTTTAAAAAAAGCTTCTTCTACCGTTTATGGTCGTATAAAATTTGTAAAACTATTCTGAAAGCAGAATACATTTTGCACAAGCCATCACAGAATGCAAATGTAAGACATGTCAAAGGACTATGGCTGCCTCCATAGTACTGCATCCACTATTTCATTATTTTATGATTTTATTCAATCATAAAATACTGATTCATCAGCCTTCTTCGCACTGACCTCAAAGTAAGCTGAAAATAAAGGATTGAACCTCCTAGACAAAATGAGAAGAGAGTCCTATTACTTTTGAGGGGTTAGTATACCCAAAGTCCAGGAACACTGTCCTCTAAAGGCCTAGGGTAGGCCTGCAGAGAGCATACGCATGTGTAAGGTCACCAAACCTTTCAGTGGACTGTGAGCACCTTGGGTGTGTAACCAACCCACTAAGCTGGCCAGCTGTTTTCTATACTGGCTTGAGGGATGCAAATGAAGAATGAACAACTCATTTTCAGTCCATTCTGCTGCAGTTCAGTGATGGTACTCAACCATATCCCAAAGGCTGGCTTTTTTTTTTTTAACATATTGTATTATGCAATTGCTAAAAGATATGAAGTCTAGTTGTTCTATATCAATCATACCTGTTTTATCTAGATGGTCAATGAGTCTACAAATGTCCCTCTGGCATTTATAATACTCTACTGGAAGCTTTGATTCCAATGGCTGAAATCGGAAGAAAACGCAGACTCCTAAAATCTACCAGATATTTACAGAAGAGCCCTTTAACCCCCTGCTCTTCTGTCTTACTTGATTTCCAATGATACAGGAATAATTATAAACTCATCCTTATTGCTTTCTGTGGCTTGAGATATATAAGGCAAATGCATTTCATTACATCTGTTTGCAGTGATTAGATACCCAAACACTCCTGTTTTCTTTGGCTTTGCTATAAATAATTTACTTAATATAAAAATTATAGAAGTATCATATATACATTTTTCTCACACTGGAAAATGCACATCAAGGGGATGATGGGAAGGTCAAGGATAAAAATTCTTTGGGTAATAAATACATAAATCCAATTGTTTGTAAGCATGGAAACACAAAATCTACAGTAAATAGTAATATATCCCTCATGGCATAAGATGATGGCTCTGACAGGTCTTTTAGTGGAATGCTTTGAAAGCCAAACTCCTGGGTGCATATTTAGCTGAGGTCCTAAGGCTATGCATCACCAGTTCCTGGAATGGCTGGCTTCCCAGCAAACCATTGCTTGGCCATTTGGTTGGCCATTTGGTTGGACTACTTGGTGCCAGAGGATGAAGAAAGCTACAGGCTACAGTGACAATAACAGGACATGGGAAAGGGGGAGAATCAGTCTGGTCCACAAACATTGTTTTGTTTCTTTAATGTTTATTTATTTAGAGATAGAGTGTGCACACATGAGAGAGAGAGACAAGAGACAGAGAGAGAGAAAGAGAGAGAGAATAAGAGAGTGCCCACGCAGGGGTAGAGGCAGAGAGAGAGGAGAGAGAGAATCCCAAGCAGGCTCTGTGCTGTCAGCACAGAGCCCGACTTGGGGCTTGATCTCATGTACTGTGAGATCATGACCTGAGCCCAAATCAACGGATGGATGCTTAACAAGACTGAGCCACCCAGGAGCACCCACAAGCATTGTTTCTTAACACTAGAAAACTTGTAGCCCTTGCAATTTGCCCCTACCACAACTTGCGACTAATCTTGGCAAACACTTCTTGGCTCCGGATACTCCTTCTCCCATCTCTTCCACAATAGTCAAGTCTCAAATGCACAGTGCAAGCCCCTGCCTCCTGCTTGTTACACTGCTTTTATACTTAGTTCAGGAATGTCTTTTCCAATGAGCCCTTTGCCAACCCACTATTCTTTATCTCACTACTCTATCTCACTCATAGACTTCACGTGTTTTCTCTTTTTTTTATATCTAAATCCCTATGGATTTGGAACTCCTGATTTTTCCCATTAAACAAAGAGTACAAAATGAAGGATCACTCTGAGCCTCAAAGGCACATTGTATTGAGCTACAGTTTAGTTCATTTCTACTTCCTTGTCCCCTTCTCTTCCCTGTAGTGCTGATCCTACCTGGTAGAATGTGCAGAGATCTGAGAATTCCAAATCCAGTGGCTCCACATAGGGCAGAAATTCTTTTCATCTTCAGAGTTCATTGGGACACTAGCTCTTAGTATCAGGGTCTTCTCCAACACACTAAACAATCTCCACAGGGGTGAAAAGCCAGTACCTCTGGCTTCAATTGAGATGAACTCTTTCGAGTTCTATTATAATTCGGTCCAGATCTCACTCAATCACTGCTGGCTCCTTCAGTGCCTCCCCTGCCACCTTGATTCCCATCAGGTTGCCATGGGACACAGTGGGTAAAGTGACTATTTCCAACTGCTTGTTCTCACTGTCTCCTTGGCCTTAGTTTCCCTTGTATAATATTCTCTCCAACAGACACAGAGTGAGGAGAGCCCTCAAAGGGCGATGAGTCAGTGCCTTCCTCCCATCCCAGATATGCATGTTCTAAACACGCAGTCCATTGCTGTGACATGTTGCTACAATGACTCACTTGATTCACTACCTTTTTGGTGGCCTTTGGAAGTCAAGGGCTAAAAATCCTCTCTATGTTCCAAGGGGTGGATTCTGAAACTTGACATATCAGATTGTCAAAAGTCAGTGAAAACATATCTGCTGCTCTTCCAAGAGTAAACATTCTAGACATTTCCATTTATATGCCCATTTCATTCCCCCAGACTTGTCCACAGCTTCTAGAGAGGGAATGTACCTTTTTTTCTACAGTATAGTGTAGGAAATCCTCCTAAAAGGCTTCTGAACTGCTCAAAACATAACCAAGAGAACATGGTGAAACTTCACAAATCTAGACTGAGAAAAGGACATTGCCACATTCATATAAAACCTAAACACAGAACTTTATTTTAGAAATGGTTTCTACTTATGGTAAGGCAACAAGAATCAGTGGCTCCACCGGAACCAAGGTCATCTGAGATCAGCTTTCATCTATAAAGATATATGATGAGCACAAGGGGGTTCTCAAATCATGACCCATGGCACCTGCCAAGTTCCAAGCCTGGGGTAGACATCTTCTTACAGCTTAATTTTCAGCCCTCCTAACCTCCATATATGGCAGGTAAGCCAAATTTCTCTGGTTAAAAAGGGTCACTCTGGAGTCCAGGATGTATTTATACCCCAGTTTTCTCCTAGGCCTTCAAATAAGACTTCCAGTAGGTTAAGTGAGCTCCATAAAAAGTTTAGGCTGTTCACTTAAATAGCAGCATTTTGCACTTTTCTTTTCAGGTTGGGGGAACATAAACCAGTTCAACCCTAATAAAACCCCCAAAGCCTCAAACTAACATTACACAAATTACAGCATGTAACTGAAGATTCTCTCAGATGATGACCAAGGCTGTCTTTCAGGTTTATTCAACTGGAAGCAGATTCTTCCTTCACAAAGACCTTCTGCACGGATATTTTTCTTTCTGTACCTATTGTCATTGCCCTAATTCAGATCTTTTAACCTATGTAACAGTCTCAAATGGATTCCTCTGCATCTAATCTCTTTCTCTTATCCATTTGACATATCTCTGCTCCCAGAACAATGACATTGGTCTACAGAAATCACTTGATCAATAAAATCTAGAGGCCCCTGGGTGGCTTAGTCAGTTGAGTGTTTGGCTCTTGATTTTGGCTCAGGTCATGATCTCACGGTTTGTGAGATCAAGTCCAAGGTCAGGCTCTGTGCTGACAGAGTGGAGCCTGCTTGGGATTCTCTAGCTCTCCCTCTCTCTCTGCTCCTCCTCTTCTGCATGTGCTCTCTTTCTCAAAAAAAATATATATATATATATACATACGTATATATGTATGTGTGTATGTATATATATGTATATACATACATATATATGTATGTATATATATGTGTGTGTGTGTGTATACACACACACACACACACACACACACACACATATATATATATATATATAACTTGTTTATATATATATAAACTACTCTATGGTCAGGCCTGCTCACCTTTCCAGCTCTACGAGCTTTCCTTCTTTGATAATCTGAGGTTCCCAAACTGTGGTCCTCACACCAACAGTGGAAGCATCATCTGGGAATCTGCTGGAAATACAAACTCTTGGGTCCCATTCTGGAGCTACTGAATTAGAATCTATGGGGGTGACCCAGCACTGTGTTTTAACAAGCCCTCCAAGTAATTCTGATGTATGCTCAAGTTTCAAGATGACAATTTAAAAGTTTTTATTTTATTTTTTTAAATTTACATCCAAATTAGCATATAGTGCAACAATGATTTCAGGAGTAGATTCCTTAGTGCCCCTTACCCATTTAGCCCCTCCCCCCTCCCACAACCCCTCCAGCAACCCTCAGTTTGTTCTCCATATTTATGAGTCTCTTCTGTTTTGTCCCCCTCCCTGTTTTTATATTATTTTTGTTTCCCTTCCCTTATGTTCATCTGTTTTGTCTCTTTAAGTCCTCATATGAGTGAAGTCATATGATTTTTGTCTTTCTCTGACTAATTTCACTTAGCATAATACCCTCCAGTTCCGTCCACATAGTTGCAAATGGCAAGATTTCATTCTTTTTGATTGCCGAGTAATACTCCACTGT
>NC_064810.1:68750977-68794182 GCF_023721935.1 Panthera uncia | reverse complement strand
TGTGTGTGTGTGTGTGTGTGTGTGTATCTGTGTGTATATATGTGAATATATACATACATATATACACAGATACACACACAGATACACACACACACACACACACACACACACACACCACATTTTCTTTATCCATTCATCCATCGATGGACATTTGGGCTCTTTCCATGCTTTGGCTATTGTTGATAGTGCTGCTATAAACATAGGGGTGCATGTGTCCCTTCAAAACATCACACCTGTATCCCGTGGATAAATGCCTAGTAGTGTAATTGCTGGGTCGTAGGATAGTTCTATTTTTAGTTTTTTGAGGAACCTCTATACTGTTTTCCAGAGTGGCTACACCAGCTTGCATTCCCACCAACAATGCAAAAGAGATCCTCTTTCTCTGCATCCTTGCCAACATCTGTTGTTGCCTGAGTTGTTAATGTTAGCCATTCTGACAGGTGTGAGGTGGTATCTCATTGTGGTTTTGATTTGTATTTCCCTGATGATGAGTGATGTTGAGGATTTTTTCATGTGTTGGTTGGCCATCTGGATGTCTTCCTTGGAGAAGTGTCCATTCATGTCTTTTGCCCATTTCTTCACTGGATTCTTTGTTTTTTGGGTGTTGAGTTTGATAAGTTCTTTATAGATTTTGGACAGTAACCCTTTATCTGATATGTCATTTGCAAATATCTTCTCCCATTCCATCGGTTGCCTTTTAGTTTTGCTGATTGTTTCCTTTGCTGTGAAGTTTTTATTTTGATGAGGTTCCGGTAGTTCATTTTTGCTTTTACTTCTCTTGCCTCCAGAGAGGTGTTGAGTAAGAAGTTGCTGTGGGCAAGGTCAAAGAGGTTTTTGCCTGCTTTCTCCTCGAGGATTTTGATGGCTTCCTGTCTTACATTGAGGTCTTTGATCCATTTTGAGATTATTTTTGTGTATGTTGTAAGAAAGTGGCCCAGGTTCATTCTTCTGCATGTCGTTGTCCAGTTTTCCCAGCACCACTTGCTGAAGAGACTATCTTTATTCCATTCGATATTCTTTTCTGCTTTGTCAAAGGTTAGTTGGCCATACATTTGTGGATCCATTTCTGGGTTCTCTATTCTGTTTCATTGGTCTGAGTGTCTGTTCTTGTGCCAGTACCATACTGTCTTGATGATTACAGCTTTGTAGTATAGCTTGAAGTCTGGGATTGTGATGCCTCCTGCTTTGGTTTTCTTTTTCAAGATTGCTTTGGCTGTTCGGGGTCTTTTTTGGTTCCATACAAATTTTAGGATTGTTTGTTCTAGCTCTGTGAAGAATGCTGGTGTTATTTTGATAGGGATTGCATTGAATATGTAGGTTGCTTTGGGTAATATGGACATTTTAACAATATTTGTTCTTCCTATCCAGGAGCATGGAATCTTTTCCTATTTTTTTGTGTCTTCTTCAATTTCTTTCATAAGCTTTCTATAGTTTTCAGTGTATAGATTTTTCACCTCTTTGGTTAGATTTATTCCGAGGTATTTTATAGTTTTTTTGTGCAACTGTAAATGGGATCGATTCCTTGATTTCTCTTTCTGTCGCTTCATTGTTGGTGTATAGGAATGCAACCAATTTCTGTACATTGATTTTATATCCCGCAACTTTGCTGAATTCATGAATCAGTTCTAGCAGTTTTTTGGTGGAATCTTTTGGGTTTTCCATATAGAGTATCATGTCATCTGCGAAGAGTGAAGGTTTGACCTCCTCCTGGACAATTTGGATGCCTTTTATTTCTTTGTGTTGTCTGATTGCAGAGGCTAAGACTTCCAATACTATGTTGAATAACAGTGGCGAGAGTGGACATCCCTGTCTTGCTCCCAACCTTAGGGGGAAAGCTCTGTTTTTCTCCATGAGGATGATATTAGCATTGGGTCGTTAGTTTTTTCTTTTAATATATATTTGTTTTTGAGGAAGAGAGAGACAGAGCAGGGGAGGGGAAGAGAGAGAGGGAGACACAGAATCTGAAGCAGGCTCCAGGATCTGAGCTGTCAGTACAGAGCCTGACATGGGGCTCGAACTCAGGGACTGCGAGATCATGACCTGAGCTGAAGTCAGACACTTAACTGACTGAGCCACCCATGCTCCCCTAAAGATGATGATTTTAATTTTTTATTTTTAAAAAATTTTTTAATATTTCTTTATTTTTGAGAGAGAGAGTAAGGAGTGGGGAGAGAGAGAGAGTGTGTGAGCCAAGGAGGGGCAGAGATGACGATTAAAAATTTTTTTTCATATATATTTATTTTTGAGAGGGAGAGAGAGCATGAGCAGGGAAGCAGCAAAGAGAGAGGGAGACACAGAATACGAAGTGGGCTCCAGGCTCTGAGCTGTGAGCATAGAGCCCGATGTGGGGCACAAACCCACGAACTATGAGATCATGACCTCAGCTGAAGTCAGATGCTTAATGGACTAAGCCACCCGGATGCCCCTGAAGATGATGATTTTAGATGAACCCCCCACTTTAGTCTAATAATTCATTTAGTCAGTTTGCTGCAGCAGCCATGGTGTGGTCCTCATTTCTCATATCACCCTTCAGCCTCTTTGCTCATCTAAAGCCTACCTACCACTTCTTGGATGACCAAGCCCAGCACGTTCTCCTTTTTCTCTGAGAATACCTCTCGTACCATTCATTTGGCACTGACAGATGCTTGTTTATGTGCCTTCACCTCCCTAACTCTGAGGAAAGTCCTTGGGGACAGAGATGTCCTTCATCTTTGTATCCCCAGCCCAAACTCTTTGGGCGCAGAGGAGCTCATTAAATGGTCAGTGATGAATGGCTAAGGACAAAGAACAATAAATCATTGGAGCCTGAGTATTTTTAGGCCCAGAGACCTCTAAGAAAAAGTCAATGTTGGTGAGGTGCTCATCCCTTAAACTTAGCAAGGTGACTATCAACATAGGCTAGTGCATCCTTTTCCTTAAGATGTTCTGTGTTGCTCAGGCAATTAAAGATGGGTTAAACAAAGTTACCTGTTTCTTTACTGCAAGACTTCTTGGAATCTTTACTATGCTAATTAACATGCCATATAGATGATGACTCCGCAAGGGGAACATACAACATTTACAGAATTCTATTAATATGTTGTAGAAAGCAAGGTGGTTAGCATTGATCTTGGCTATTATTCCACTCAGTCTAGAACACAAAAGGTGAATCACACTCTGAGGAGGCTATCCTGACAGCAGGGTTGCCAGTCAGACTTAAAACATCTTATGAACACCAAAGTAGGAGGTAAGTTACAGTCCAGTTATTTTCGACTTACGTGCTATCTCAGAGTCTCCCAGAAGTCAGCAGGAAGCCTGTCCTGGATTCAACTTACAATGTCCTTCAATAGTAACCTAAACCAAAGTTAGCCATGCCAGGCTTAATTACAGAGGCGGAGTGAAAGAGTTAAGCAGGGTGACGCTGGAAAGTTTAAGACTGTAATTAAGCGCTACTTAACTAAAAATGTTGCAATGGAAACTCTCCTAGGGAACCCAAGGGAAGAAGAGGGGAAGCTGCATACCTGGAGGAAGAAATAAGTGGCTGGTGGTCAATGGCTATGTTTTCAGTGTCCTTTTTTGGGAAAACTACATTTTGTGTGCTGGGGGCGGGGGGTGGGTGGAGGGTGGGAAAGAAAGTATTAGGGTACAGAGTGTCCTGGGCTTAATGTAGTTTGAGACCCTGCAGGCTTAACTGGGCCCTGCTTCCCCCAAGCACCTGTGCCAAGTGAGTCTTTCTCTGGGTCCCTGCTACCTGGCTTGGAAAAAAAGCAACAAACAAACTGAGTTCAGTCTAAGCTTCCCAACCAAGAGCAATGTCTCATTCTACATTTCTCTCCTCTGTTCTTCACACAACAGTGCCCTCATGGCCATCCTCCCTTGCCTTCTCAGACCCAGAGCTCAGATTCAACACTAAGAGTGCACATGGCCAGGAAAACCCACTGCCTGGCTTACAAGGGGATGAGATTCACAAGTACGATCCCATGGCTTCTTTAAAATTTTTTATTTTGACATAATTTCAGATTTAGAGAAAAGTTGCACAATTAGTACAAAGAATTTCTATATATCCTTCACCCAGAATTCCCAAATGTTAATAGTTTACCACTTGCTTTTTCTTTTCTCTTTTTCTCAATTACTTTCTCTCTCTTTTTCTGAGCTGAGAATAAGTTAAAGATTCCTCTTGATCCCTAAATACTTGTGTATGTTTCCTAAAAACATGGGTGTTCTCTTACATAGCCACAGTACAATTAGCCAAATCAGGAATTTACCATTGATATTCTCTTCAAATATTGCCAATTGTTCAAATAATGTCCTTTATAGAAAAAGGTCATGTCTTTGATGACTTGGATATCTTTATGAGTACAGGGTAGTTATTTTGTAAAACATCTGTCAGTTTGGGTTTGCCGGATGTTGCCTTATGATTAGATTTAGTGTGCATTTTTAGTAGGAATATCCCTGAAAATGATGTACCATGTGAGGAAACATGTAATATTGATTTGATCCAATTCTAGTGATGTTAAGTTTGATCTCTCAGTTAAGGTTTCTGGTACAATTTTCTAATACATCAAGTTGAATTGCATACTTGCTCGGTACTGATGTTTTAAAATTCTGGTACAAATCAACTGTATGTCATGTTTGAATGCAATTCCTGCATATAATACCCAATTCCATTCATGAAATAATCTCCTGATCATGAGTATGGGAGGAGAGTAATTTTCCACTCCACTGAAAACAGATTTAACAATGAAAATGGTGGCTATGCAAAAGGCTAGACCTAGATTGTTAAAACTGTACAACTTGTGCTTTGACTTGCTGCTTAAGGTTGACTTTGGCCTTGTGGGAGTACACTATTAGTCAACATGAAGTTTACACACTGAAATCCATACTCCTAAATGGGAATTCTGAAAGCTAGTCTGGGGTCAGGTTTGTATTTGACCTATGAGTCCCTTCAATAGATCTTGAAATTGTCATTGAAAATGGTGATGTGGGTTTGAGGGAGTCATAAAAGGCTGGTTGGCTCTGTTAATTACCTATGATATTTTACTAATAAATACAGAGAGATCAACATGACAAAGAATGCTGGTTGCTACAGTCTTCAGTATGGGACCTGACCAGCTGAAAAGGTTAGAGGTTGAAGAAGGTTAGAGGTAAGTAAGACAAGCTGAAACCTACTCTTCTAAACATGAGCTAGTTCCTGAGATTTATCAGTAGTATTTCAACTTCCCTTCAATCAGGAAAAACATCCAGACTACCCAATGGACTCCTAGGGAACAGGGCACTTATTTACCCTAGGTCAAGGGTCTAGGTCCGATCTCTTCATTGGTAAGGCAAACATGAGAAGACTTTGGATACAGGACAGTTAGAAGAGGCATATGTGGCAAGACAGTGCTAGGTCAGCCAAAGACATTCATATTCATATTCATATTTTTTTAAAAAATCCAAGTATTCTGCCACCAAATACTACACATTGGGACCAAAGGCACAAGGGCTGCTACTTTGCCATGCCTGCTCAAGGATGACAGACCACCTCCTCTTTTCTAGAGCTGGAACCCCCAGCTTCATGGTCAGCAATGATTGGGATGGGGTATCATCCAGCACCACAGATATCTCTGGAGATAACCTTCACAGGAAAGATACACAATTAGACTATTTCCATAAGAGTGCTTCCTTCCTAGAAGACTGCCTAGATCCTGCCCCATTATGATGGCTCTAAACTCCTAGGTCCTATAGGCTCAATTATATAACATTTATATATGAAGATATTATCTTATTATTCATTCATTCAACAGATGCTTGCTGTGTGCTATCTATGTGCCAGGTGCCACTCTTGACGCTGGGCTATAGCAGTGAAGGAGAAAAAGTCAAGTTGAAGTTCTAGTTGGGGTAGTAGTGAGGTCAGATAATAAACGAATACATGAGTTTTTAAAATTTCCAATACTGTTGAACAATTTTTAGAGAATTAAACTGGTTAATGAGCTGTAGAGGGCCTGGATAACATCTTTAGAGGGAGAAGCTGGTGATAGTCTCTCTGAGAAGCTGAGACCCAAATGACAAGAAGGAACCAGCCATGTAAAGACAGGACTAAGGCCTTCTGCCAAGAATACAGCCTGTTCAGAAATCCTAAGGCAGAAAAAAGTTTGGGACGTCTAAGTTATTATGGAAGTTCTTGTGGCTGGAGTATAGGTGATGGGTGGAGGAATATGAAATGAAGTTGGGAAGGTGGCAGCTGGACCCAGAGCCTTGCAGGCCATAGCAGCGAGTTAGAACTTTATCCTAAATGGAATGGGAAACCACTGGAGGGTTTTCAAAAAAGGCTGGGGTGAGGGATATGTGATGAGATACAATTTTACTTTAATCGACAAGCATTAATTTCTGATTGGTCTGTGTTGTGTAGCCAGATAAATTTCTTCTGAACTGGAATCACTTTTCCATCAAGAATCACCTCTTCTGGGGCGCCTGGTTGGCTCAGTCGGTTAAGCATCCAACTTCAGCTCAGGTCATGATCTCACACTCCGTGAGTTTGAGCCCCGCGTCAGGCTCTGTGCTGACAGCTCAGAGTCTGGAGCCTGCTTCAGATTCTGTGTCTCCCTCTCTCTCTGCCCCTCCCCTGCTCATGCTCTGTCTCTCTCTGTCTCCAAAAAGAAAAAAAAAAAATTTAAAAAAATTGAAAAGAAAAAGAATCACCTCTTCTTTAAGGATCTGGGGAGAAACATCGTACCAAATATGGATGAACGGGAAATATCAGGGTATTCAAATTTGGTCTCCGGACAAAATACTCCATATACAGGCCAAAATACTCATACACATAAGGCCACCTCATTCCTTCCTACTATCAGCTTGTGTTTCCAACCCCTATGTATGACCTGAGCTCTCAACTATATGTCTCCTGCTATGGTCTAATATGCTATGCATATTGATATAGCTTCAGGTGGCATTATCAATGAGATATGCTTGCACCTCTGATCTTGCTAATCTCCCTGTTTAGAAAGTTCTTCCCCCAGATCCCATGTAGCTCATTTCCTCTCTGCCTTCAGGTCTTTATTGAAATACTACCTTCCCAGTACAGTCTCCCCTGACTACTCTATTTAAAACTGCAACATCTCACCCCTCCACCCTGATAGTCCCTATTCCCTTCCCCTTTTATTTTTCCTGTACCATTTGCTGCCATTTAGCTTATTGTATTAACCATGTCTTTTTATTTTCTGCATTCTGATGTGTTGCTATGTGGAGGGACGGTCCTTCCCAGGGCTACCTAATTCCTAGAGATAGCAAACAACTCAACTGTGACTGTGCCTTTCAGCCTTTCATACACAAACCCACCAATTCAGAGCCCACACTCCAACCATCTTCTTCATTGAGCTCTGCATTTGGGGCCACCATCCACCTGCCCTAAGCATCCCAGAGCCAGGAACCGACAGCTGGGGAGAGCCCCTACATGCCAGAGCCTGCTGAAATTATTCAAACTAGCCAACCTGAAGCCTGATTTCCCTGGCTAGCCTCTTAAAAGCCTCAGCCCCCTGGTTCCTTTCCTCTCTCTGCCTGCAAACAAGCTCCATGTCTTCTCCTATGGCCTTGCATGGTGGCAATGTGAAGAGCAGGCTGTCTTTTCAGAGGCAAGCATCCCCTCATCTGTTGGCCTTGGCAAACCGCAAATTTTTCCTGTTAAAAAATACCTACTATAGAATTGACTTTTATTATTTCTCTCTTCTACTTTCCTCGCTAAAATATGAGCTCCACGAGGGCAGGGAGTTTTTGTCTCCTTTTGTTCACTATTGTGTTCCCAGCACCTAGAAGAGCCCCTGACATGAGAATTAAAACATTCAGTAGACACTGGTTGGAAAAAAGATTTCAGAGAAAATGCTCAACGAATATGTTTTAAATATTAAATGAATAATAAAAAAAGCCAAGGTGCTTGCCTGTGTGTGCATGGGTAAATACAGGAGGGGTGTGGTAGAGTGGGGTGACCTCAGGATTTGAGTTCCAGCTCTGCCTCTTCACCCTTCTGAACTTGGGTTTCCTCATCTATAAACTGGGGAGAAGCGACACCTCCCCGTGACATAATGATGCACCCTTAAAGTAACAGGGAAAGGTTATTACATGATGATAAACAGCAATGATAATAATGACAGCTGGATGACAATAAGCAATATTGTGTTGTAATACAGCCGTGCCTACAGGGCCTGGGAGATGGCCAGCCCTGATCCTGAGCCATCAGACCGCTGTGTCTGAGTCACCTGCTCCACGAATTCTTGCTCACTTTCCTTCACCGACAGCAGCGAAAGGAGAATGCACTTACTCCTATGCCCTTCTGTAGCCTGCTGCTTCTCATCAGTCACAGAGTCAGAAGCAGATCCCAGCAAGTGCAAACACACGCACACACTCTCTCACACACACACTCACAGATGTGCATGACAAGTGCCAACAGGTTCATGGCATGACACAGGGCGTTCGTGAACTCAGGTCCGAGACCCCACAATCATCTGACTCACATTAGAAGAGATTTATCTGGTTCACAAAATGGGTTGCACCCATTTCTTACTCTAAAGTTAGGAAGTACTTCATGACTTTGAAAATTAAAAATATTTAAATGAACAGGAAGACTTTTAAAAAAGTGAAGCTTTCAAATGTAATATATGGCCGTTATAGGAAAAAACAAAGTTTCAGTAAACCTACCACCATGTAATAGCTACATCTATACTACTTTGGAACATTTACGTCATCTTTGTGTGTGTGTGTGTGTGTGTGTGTGTGTGTGTAGAGCAGGGTATTTGCTGAATGAATGAACTAAAACTGAAGCCCCAGTGAACCTTCTTCAGCCCATGGTGCCGTTGCCTAAGTCTCAGGGCTCCAGGCAGCCTGAATGGTGCTTAGATACCTTTCACAGTAGAGTAAAAAGAGCACTGGGCCACACCAAGAATCCCAGTAGAGGATTCCAGCTTTACTGCTGACTTGCCGCATGGTTTTAGGCAAATCTCAATCTTGCTGGGTTTCAGTTTACCAATCTACCAAATGGAAGAACAACTCTAGATTATCGGCACTAATCCTTTCCTTTGACCTTTCTAACTCATAGAGACTGAAGCCTATGTTCTAAGCTGCCTTTCAGATGCCATCACTCCAGGGGAGGGCCAAAATTTCAAATCTTGCCCTTTGGCCTCAATTCTCAGACAGGCCCAGAACAGAGAATGCAGCTCCCAGAAGTCAGAGTTCGAGCCTGAGCTGGGGAGAAAGAAAAACAGAAGGTCCACTGATAACCAGAGAAGGTGAAAGGGGAGAGAGGATGCTACATGGTTTCCTCGGATCTCCAGCATGTAGTCCTCATGCCTGACCTAGCTGCCCCCACCATTGACCACCCCTGGGCAGGCAGGGTAGGTGCTCAGTCTCCAGGTACCTGTTCCTCATGGCCATAAGGAATGAATATATAATGACCATTCAAAGGTGGTACCAGAGACTAAGTTTGTAAAACTATGGGGAAATGCTTAAACATTAAGTGAAAGAAACAGAATACAACGTTGAGTATAAAACTGAACACCAGCCCCCCCACACACACACATAATGTACACGTAGAAAAGACTGAGGGGTAAGTAACTAAAGTCAAGCTGTCTAGAATTATAGGTGATATATTTTCCTTAATTTTTCCTATGTTTTCCAAATTATCTTCTATATTACACTTTAGGGGCTCAGCCAGTCAGTTGATCTTGGCTCGGGTCATGATCTCACGGTTCATGGGCTCGAGCCCCACATGGGGCTCTGCACTGGCAGCATGGAGCCTGCTTGGGATTCTCAGTCTTCCTCCCTCTCTGCCCCTGCCCCTCTTGCATGTGCTTTCTCACTCTCTCTCAAAATAAATAAACATTTAAAAGTATATCATATGTAAATAAATGTACATGAAATTTTAAACAACATCTTAGAAAATTATAGGCTAATCTTTCCAATTCCTTCCCAGGTATTCCCTTGTATCCCAGTCCCACTCTCCTACCTAGAGGTAACCATGGCTGATATAGGACTCTCAGAGCATTTTCATGCATTCACACACACACACATACACACACACACACACACACACACACACACGTACACATGCATAGTTCCTGCACAAAGCAATTCACACTATATAAAGGTTTCTATATATTTTTTTCATTTAATAAGTATAAGATTTTCCTGCCTATATTTTCTTTTTTCCTTGTTTTAGATGGCTACATAGTATTGCACAGTAAAATGGTACCATTCTTCTATTGGAAATAATGCTACTGCCCATCTCCTTGTCAGCTATTACAAAAATTACCACATGGACATCCTGGGATAAATGGAGATAAATGGAGAACTTCTTTAGGCCATGCTCCTAGAAGGAGGTCAAAAAACATAATATCTTTTCAATTGCAAGGATTCTGCCAAATGGCTCTCCAGAAAGACTACATCAATTTATTTTCCCATGAGTATACAACGGTCTACTTCTCTATCCCCTTACCTATAATTTTGCTAATCTGAAGGGTGAAAGTTATCCTATTTTTACTTGTATTTTCTGATTAGTTCTGATAATTATCTTTTCAAAGGTTATTGCTTTTTTAAAAATCCTGCCTGTTTATAACTTTTGCCCATTTTTCTATTGGGTTGTTGGCTTTTTTTCTTATTGATTTATAAAACTCTTGATGTATTTTGAATATTACTCTTTGTCTATTATGTAGGGTGCAAGTATTTTCCCCTGGTCTTATTATTTGTCCTAACTTCTTTTATAGTGTCTATTTGTCTGAAATCCATTTATAGTTTATTTCTATTTATAATGTTATTTGTGGACATAATTTACCTTACTTTAATGTCAGGGAAAATATTTTAAAGGAGAAACTTCAGGAGCACCTGGGTGGCTCAGTCGGTTAAGCGTCTGACTTCGGCTCAGGTCATGATCTTGCAGTTTGTGAGTTCGAGCCCCACGTCAGGCTCTGTGCTGACAGCTCATAGCCTGGAGCCTGCTTCAGATTCTGTGTCTCCCTCTCTCTCTGCCCCTCCCTTGCTCATGCTCTGTCTCTCTTCTGTCTCAAAAATAAATAAAACATTGAAAAAAATTAAAAAAAAAAGTAAATGAGAAACTTCTTTCTTATGTTTTGTCATGTTATATAACAAATATAACATTTCTCATGTTATATTTGTCTGATAAACTCCCCGTATTTTATAAATCAAAGTTATAGAATTTTTAAGGAGACAGGACTATAAGAAAGGATTAAGAAGCTTTGTCATACATCTCATAGCCTGGGTATTTTCATAGCTCAGTGTATGCAGCGTGCTGTGGGAGCACTGAGCTCGCCAGATGTGTAAGAAGCAGATCTCTCAGGCTCTGGCTCTTGAGGGCAGTTCCTATGCTCCTCTGGGCCACATGTCACCATTGTGGGTCCCCATATAAGAGAGGATATCACTGAACACCAAAGTTTAAGGACCTAAAATGTCCCATGTGAGGAGTACAGAATAATTACTCCAAAGCATAAATCCCTTCATGCAAAAACTACAATAAATGTGATTTTATTTTTCTCTGTGTTTTAAGTTTCAGTATATTTAAGTTCAATAAATGCTGGATAAATGCATCATTATTTTTAAATCATTCATGCTGGAGATAATCAGAAGGAGTTGGCTGGGCATTGGGATGATAAGGGGGATAAAGTTAACAAGTAGATTTTCCAATGAAGTCTCAGGAGAGGTTAGAGGCTCTAATGTCAAGAATACCATTCTAGTGTATGTGTTTGGAAGAAGGGAATTCTCAGTCATGTGCAATGGGAAGGGGTGAGTAGTGTAGGTAGGGGCAGTTGCTGCCCTGCTCTTGGGTGTTCTGACACATCGCAATGCCACAGATCAAGCACAGGGACTGAAAAACACCTCTGGGTGCACATGCATCTTTACGAAATACATGACACCAAAAAACCCCAAGGTACAGAAACTCTGTAGACGGGAGTCAAAACTGATGTGGCACCTATAGTCACAGGTAGACGGGAGTCAAAACTGATGTGGCACCTATAGTCACCGCAGCTCAGGGGGGTGGGTCACAAGGAACCATCTATACTGTCCCACTCAATTCCTCCCCTGACTGTGGCCATGGATATGGTAGACAGCTGACTAGGGCAGAGGGCAGTGCAGGAGGACAGGGAGAGACTGCACTTGTGACCCTGCCCCCACCAGCTCCAAGAATGACAGGGCAGGTGGACAGCAAAGAGTCCTGGCACCTGCTTGACAGTGTGGGTGGCCTGCCATTGTTTTGTTTATGCATCTGTCCATTTAGGCTTTTGTTGTAACTTAATATTTTCTAGCCGCAGAAGTAAGTAATGTTATTGTAGAAATTTAGAAAAATTAAAATTTAAGGAAGAGGATAAAAAAGTCATTCAGAATCCTTCCACATAACATGTTTTGGTGAGCTTCCTTCTAGTTTCTTATAAATTAATAAAATGCTCTCTTTCACACATACACTTAGCGTTTTGGGGGGTATAATTTTAAAATTCTTTTTATCGTGATAGAATTTATACAACACAAAAGTTACCACTTTAACCCCTTGTACATGTACAACCATGTTTTACAATCATCGTCTGTACGTTTATATGCTATTCTTTTTTTTTTTAATTTTTTTAACGTTTATTTATTTTTTTGAGACAGAGAGAGACAGAGCATGAACAGGGGAGGGTCAGAGAGAGGGAGACACAGAATCTGAAACAGGCTCCAGGCTCTGAGCTGTCAGCACAGAGCCCGACGTGGGGCTTGAACTCACAGACCGCGAGATCATTACCTGAGCCGAAGTCGGCCGCTTAACCGACTGAGCCACCCAGGCACCCCTATAAGCTATTCTTTAAGAGAACTTACAACATGACAGAAATGCTAAGCATTTCAATGCCATTCTCAGTAACACTTGTACACTTCATGCACATAGGTGCTATTATGTCCATTTTGCTGCCCATGAGAATGTGGCCCAGAGACGTGAAATCCCTATCGCAGGTGACACAGCTGGTAAATGACGGAGTGAGTATTCAGGGCAGGTCTGCTGGGCTCTAAAGCCTATATTCTTCTCAAGTTTTGAGTCCCATCTGGATGAGGGACCACAGTGGGGGTGGGGTTGAAAGTGTCTTAACACACCCATTATCTACACCGAAAAATGAATTGAAAAGTATCTAGTTCAAATTTTGCATTAGGAAACTTTGAAATACTTCTACTCCAACAGAATGGAAATTGCATGGTGCTCCTTCTCCTTATATTTAGTGGGATAATTTATTTTAAGTATCATAAAAATATTTATAGGGCTTTCATGAGCTCATCTGTAATCTTCATCTCCCAAACCTATTTTCCACAATTAGGCACCTCGACTTTCAATTCTACTTTTACAAGGTTATGCAGAAAGAACCTTTGTGGTTCCGGGAGAGCAATATAGTCCAACAGTGGCACCAAGAGTAGCTCTTACCAGAGCTCAGCCGGTGACCTCCATGTGCCCGCTCTGGAGAACACACTGTTCAAATTACAGAGCAAGCCTGAAAAATGGGAAAGCAATCCTGACAATCTATATTTTCACCGTTCTTACTCTGTTGGCTTTTGTGTTTGCCACCCACATGTCGCCCCAATTGTTCAGAAAAAGGATTTCTTAGTGAAAGGATCCAAGCCCAGAGCACACAACCCAGAATCACGTATGTAAGTTGATGTTCATTCCCTTGATCCTGGTGATGGTTTGAGAAAGATCACTAGGCTCTTTCAGGTAGTGGTTTCCCCTAGCTTGGTATGATGTATCATTCTAAGGGGTGGAGGAGGGTGGGACAGGGTGATGCAAAGGTAGAAACTATAAGGTAAAAATACCTTCTTCATTCTCTCCTTTTACTCTCATCAAGGTCAAAGTCAAAATCAGGCTTTTACTTTAAAGCAAAAGAACCCAGGGCTAGCATAGGGAAATATTGAGTTTCTGGGAGGCAGAACCCCAAGCAAGGACAAATTTTTAATATCCATGCTGGGGGGCAGCCTTTCCAAAATTGGCCAGGTCCATCCCACAGCCTGACCTTTTTGGGCTGCTCTCCTCTGGGGAAGTGGGAAGTCGAGCCCAGCATAGTGACATGGCCTGAGGGCAGACCCAGGAGTAGGAAGGAAAAAAGGCCAATGGACATGGCAGGGAGAGCTATACGTGAGTCAAGAGGTGGGCTCTGGGACCACCTGGAGAGGTCTGTGAATCCTAAGGAAGAATTCTGGAGGGTCACCATAAGGGAGCAGTGAAAGTAATCACAGTAAATTATGGGCTGTCGAGGCTACCAGGAGAAGGCAGGTGGAACAGTTCTGGGAGCGCTGTGACAACCAGAAACAGCCTCCTTGGGAGAGTCAGTGCTATTTTAAGAGACAAACAGTGTGACTGTGGTTAAAGATAATCACAGTCAGATGTTGGCAAAAGTAGACAAACATTTCTAGGCCTCTGCTATTTAGGGTATAAACGTGTGTGTGTGTATGCCAGGCAATGCTTATGTTAAGACCTTTGGCGGCACAGGGTTTATATATGCAAATAAAAGTAATACCCCACAAGAAAGGCTGCTTGTGGAACTGCTAAGCCATCCTACAGTTTCAGGGACATAATATGGAACTGTACCAGATTCCAGGATGGTAAATAAAAAAATAGAACTTGATACAAGGAGCAGAATCTAGTTTGCAGCAGGGTAAGCAGGAGAAAGAGTAGAACTTGGAGAGGAAAACCAGGATTCAACTTATTACCCACATGCTCTTGGGAGAACGGTTTAGTCTCTCTGAGCCTCAGTCTTCTCATCTGTGAAATGTGCAGGCTGACTCCCAGAAGCTGGAGACCAAAGGAGACACTAGAGTCACACGGTAGATCACTATCTGTTCCTCATTTCCATAACACTCCATTCGCACCCAGGACTTTATGTCCTTCCTCGTGCTATTTCCTTTGCCTAACTTCTTAGATGAAGAATATCCCCCCTCTCCCTCCCCTTCAAGACCCAGTCCCTGCGTTACTTCCTCACAAGGCCTCACCTGCACACATCTCCTTACTCTCCTCTAGAGGGGCCAGTCACCCTGTCCTCTGAGCATGTACAACATGAGAGGCAGTGGGACTTCAGCTGGGCTTAACCTCACTGCGGTTTCTCAGCAGACGAAGATGCACACTGGTCAAGAGAGGACACATGCTGGTCCCCTCCCCAGTACCCACTTCTCTTTCCCCTTCACAAGAGCATCCCAGATTACCCAGCTTTGTATGTAGAAATCCTGTTTCCTGCTCAATTTCCACCTCCAACCCCACTGCCAGAGGCAGGACCAAAAAGAACATGAGTATTTTATTTCCTGGGACATGGGGAGCAATTCAAGGATGGGCACATGACAGGACTCAGTGTAGACAGGCCTAATGGGAGTCAATTTGGGGGACTTTTGACTTCCCTCTTCCCACTGAACCTGAAGATCTATAAGTGAGTTTCACTATTGCAGAAAGTAATCTAAATCCAACCAACAACACGTTTAACCAAAATGTCAAGTTTGTTTGTTTGTTTTTTTGTCTAAAAGTGATAAATGTGGTTACTAAATACAAGAAGTGCTGATTGGTTACTGATGACAGAACAGAAATTTCTGACCCATAAATGGCAGATCAGATATTTACCAGAACACAGCTGATAACTGTACTAATTAAAGAAACACATCTAAGATGATTTGCTTTAGACATGAACAAAGGATAATGGCATACACTAAGAAATAAATATAAACTAATAAATAAAGATCTTTAGCAGGACATGCTGAAGAATTGCTTAAGAACCCAACATACTGGCCTCCAGATGTATGGAGGAGATCTTTTATCTCTTTCTTTTTAGAGAGAGAGAGCACATGCATGAGTGGGGGTGAGGGGCAGAGGGAGAGAGAGAGAATCCTAAGCAGGCTGCACGCTCAGCATGGAGCCCAACTTGGTGCTTGATCCCACGACCCTGGGATCATGACCTGAGCCTAAATCAAGAGTTGGATGAGTTACCCAGGTGCCCCAACCTTTTATCTCTTTCTTAACAAAAACTGTCACCCTGAATCAGCCCTGTGATCCACCAGATCAGCAACTTGTTTTCAACAGGGACACTCCTAGGGACCAAAAATTGAGCAAAAGGCCAGTAATTACAAGTGTAAGTTATATGTCTGTTTTCCCAGAGAGTTTTGAAAAGTATTCACTAATCCCCACCCCACTTAATGGCTCACCTAAAACTACTGCCCTGTAAGTCAGAGAAATTTCTAATAATAAGAAAAAATATCATTTTTCATAAACTAGCATTTATCAAGTAAATTCTATGGGCCAGGAAGCCAGGAACTATATACTAAATGTCACACACAGTCCACATCTTTTTTTATTTGAATCCTTACAAATACCTTAGGCATAGATAAGTATATTTTCCTAAGTATACAGATGAATAAACTGGCATAAAGAAGTTCACTAACTAGAATAACACAATGCGCTTAGTAAGTGCTGCCTGATGGAACCAGTCTGACCCTCCCTAATGTGGGCCCTTCCCTTGGAGACTAGAGCTAAATAGAAAATTGCCTGTAGAACTCCTCTAAATTACCTACAGAAAATGACAGATGAGCGCAAGAGAGCCAACTGGCCCATGCTCCCTTCTTAGACACATCCCTGTTGTGATGGGCACATTCAGAGATTGCTAGAACCCCAGTTCCAGAAGCTCTGTAGTGTGGTTCTTCTCTTAGCTGTGAGCCAAGGCATTTCAGAAAGACATAGATTCAAGGCAGCATCTCCAAACCTGCCTCTACATTACTTCCAATCTGTTGTTAGGGATCAAACAGAAAATAAAGATTGTCCTATTTGCGGGGTGCCTGACAGGCTCAGTCAGTAAAGCATGTGAGTCTTGATCTCAGGGTCATGAGTTCAAGCCCCCACATTGGGTGTGGAGCCTACTTAAAAAAAGATTGTCCTATTTGAGTCCTAAGCTGATGCCATTCTAAAAATGTCATACATATATATATATATATATATATATATATGATGTCACATATATGCCTATAAATTTTATAGTATAGGATGTTAATCATGACTATAAATACAAATTGAAGGTGTGACTAAATTATAATGAGCTAAATTTTATGAACTACACCACTTTCAGTGCTCTGCATTCATACATATTTGGTATAAAAATGTGTAAGACCATTCCACCAATAGAATTACAGCACTGCCCTTGACCTGTGTCTGAGATACGTACCCACTGATACAGAAAAAGATGCAAGCCAGACAAGTAAACAAGAGCTGAAATCTTGTTTCAGCCCCTCATTGTCTATACAAGACAATGTGCAGATTGTATCTCATAAACCTGGGATCAGTAATTGTGGAATAAGAGACAAGAGTGAGCACATAAGTGTGGTATAATGCTTGGCAGGCAGCCATGGTAATTACAAATCCAGGTGAATTACGTCACAGATACTTTATATGGGAGGAAACTGAGAGAGTGGAGAATTTGGCTGATTTTCTCCACAAGACCTGGCCAAGCTGGCATAAACTCCCATAGTCACTTGGGATGACTATACTCTCCCTGCCCTGAACATCTTCTCTTCTCCCAGGGCTCATCTGGCCTTTTGGGAAGCTTTGCTTACCTTCTCTTTTAACTCCTACACAGACACACACACACACCCCTGAGAACAGTCCAGCTCTGATTTTGCTCTTGCAGCCCTAGCTTGTGTATGCTGGCAGAAGGTCATGGTTAAATTTAGACCTGACCACCTCACTGGGAATGGGCTGGGAAACCGGCTGTTTGGAGACATCCACAGACACTCTGGTAGAGTTGGTTGCTGCCACTCTAAAATGGAAGCACTATTTGGTGGTTAGGATAGAAGTTAAATTGAGAAGGGGGTAGAACTTCCTAACCATAGTGCACACACATAAAAAGGCACCTACAAATTAGAAAGGCTGAAAAAAACCTCAAAAGGTTATTGAGGTCTTCCCCTGCTTTCATGCAGAATCCAAGTAAACGTATTTTTTAAATCCCCTTTTGAAATGGGAATTGGGAAAGATCTCAAGGTACTCTGAGCACAGTGTCCCACATGTTGTAGAGTCAAGTCTATAACATTGCCAAGAGAGGGTCACTTAGCCTCAGTGGGACCTGCCAGCGTGCATGATCAGTGGCATATCACTGTGGGAGACAGCAGCGGTGGATGACAACGCCTTAGAGCAGAAACAAGCCAGATGGGAAGGCCCAAAGTGCAGAATGGTGAATGGGAATCTGGCCCCTTTAACTGGATTCCAGGGACAAAATATGTAGGAAGGGGAGCTCCGATCACAAGATGACAGCTCCCCACGTCACGATAGCAAGTGAGGGCCTCAGCAACGATCCCTTATGGACACAGTACAGGTTCCTCTGGTGCCTGGGGACTTAAGAATGGTACATGAGCCCCTGAAGCAAGCCAGCTTTGAACAAGGTACCAAAAAAATGAATTTTAGAAAACTGTCTGGCTTTATGCTTCTTTTATTCTACTTCCCTTGTGTTTTCCCATAATATTTAGCAAAACCTTTTGGAAGGACTCTTTAGCTTGGTCCAGAATGCAAATAATACTCATTTGGGGACCAGAAGAGTGGTAGTAACTAGACTTTAGGTACTTTGTTAGTTCTTCAGGCAGGGTTCCCATTGCCCCAATCTAAATTCCACCTGACTCCTACTACCAACAGATATTCTCACAGCATCCTCTGAGAACACTTAGAAAAAGGTATGTGATATCTGTTGTCCCCTCTAAACTGTAAGTTTTTTGAGGGAAGTGCCATGTCTATTTTGTTCCCTGGCTATGATTTCTGATTATCCCCCAGTCTTGGAGGAGTCAGAAATGACCAGTGCAAGAGACCTTGGGTAACATCCCTGGAATATTGTGGCAGCCACAGATATCCTGGGTTCTCCAGGAAGACCTCATGGGAACCTGATTAGATTGGAGCACATTGGCTATCAAGGCCTGGCTTCAGATCAACCTGACCTTCCATTTTGCTTGGAAGGTCACAGAAAGGCCCTTTGAGATATCCCAAGAAGGTCCCCTGAATTGGCTAGTCTTGCTTGGAGACTCCAGGCCAATGGGGCAGACCCTGATTTCATCAGAGCCAGCGGGACCTAGCCCTCAGTTCAAAATTGGGGAGTCCAGCTGCATTTTCAGACCAGGTAAGTTCCCCCAGAATCCCTCTAGACATTTAGAAACACCAGATGCAAGTGGACACCATGGGGCAGGTTTCTACAGGAGCAAATCTAGAGCAGGTAGCTAGGACACAGTTCCAGGAAGCTAAGAGTGATTTCTGATTCACTAGGATCCCCAGCCCTTAGATTCCTTCCAAAGAGCTGGGTCTCCTCTCAGACTTGATCCAGCGCCTCTACCCTTTCCATCCCCCCAAACAAAATGACAGGACTAGTCTACCTTTCATCATCTTCTCTAAAAAGCACAAGCAATATGCTACAGACAGAATGACCTCATTTTATGAATTACCAGTTGACACCTCGGATAAGTCATTTCTTTTTTCTTAAGTGTTCTTCTCATGTATAAAACTCAGAACTTTATGATCTGACATGCTGTAAAATTCTAGTGTTCTATGATGTATAATCAAGACAGGCTACATGTACAGCTTTCTCTAGACAAATAGGGAAATGACCCCAATACCCTGGATAGCACTGTGCTCAGCGAGACACCTGGTGATGCTGCATGAGGACAAAAATAAAGATAAAAAATGCTGCTCAGAATGATACATTTGAACACTCACACATCATTTAGTTAAAGGACAAAATGAAACTTGCCCGAGTTCAGCCTGGGGCTCCACGGACCCACCTAGTCACATCTCTCCATCTCCATTCTGCCCTGCCATACCAGCCATCTTCTCCCTCAGGCCCTGGGGACATGCCAGCCAGCAATGCTGTTTTTGTTACATAAAGGAGCAGGGCCGGAGGGTTTTGGTTGAGGGGTTACGGGGTTGGGAGATGGTAGCATGTTGTCACTCTTCCTGTTTTTAGCACTGTTTTCAGGATCTTCCCTCATTATGTTCCTAAAAGCTGGCTTGTCTGAGCTTTGTGGGAGAACTTGCAATTTAAGCCCTGTTTCCTCACAAACTATGTTGCTCAGAAATGAAAATAGGTAACTGCCTCTCTTAAAAGTTTAGGTTGAGAAGGCCCGTGGGCATCTTTCAGCATCAGAGAGATTGCATCCTCCTACAATCATGGAGATGGCTGGGAAGAGGGCCTAGGATTGGCCCTGGGATGGGATGGAAACTTTCTACTCTGGCACATCACTGTATCATGGACTATAAGCTCTCAGACAGCTCTGTCCAACAGAAATAAATTGCAAGCCATAAATGTGACCCACACATATGATTTTATTTTTTACGTAATATAAAATAATGTTATATAAGTTTTATATAATTAAAATTTTTCTAGTGTCATGATAAAAAGTAAAAATATACAGGTGCAATTAATTTTAATATACTGTATTTAACCCCAAATCTCCAAAATATTGTCATTTCAATTGCAATCAATCAATACCTAAATTATTGAGATTCTCAATGTGGTTTTTTTTGTACTAAATCTTTGAAATTTGATATGCAATTCATACTTACAGCACATCTCAGTTTGAACTAGCTTCATTTCAAGTCTTCAATAGCCGCATACAGATAATGGCCACCGAACTGGACAGTGTACTTCTAGAAGGCAGGTCTGACCTGATTTCCTCTGGGGTCCCCTGCATGTACCCACTGCTCTGTTCTCATATTCAGCCCTTTAAAAACCCCATCTTACCCTTTAGGGCCCAGAGACAACTTTGTATCTCCTGAGAAGTCCTCCCAGACCGGCCCAGGCCACTGTGCTTCCAGCAGATTTTGCATAATTATTTTAGTCAGCAATCAGGTAGGACCCTGGAGTATCTCTCCCCTTATTGTCTTCAGCAACTATTCCCCATTGTTTTTTGTTATTATTTACTGTTTCATATTTATGGAACAGCTCTCAAGTTGGACTGTAAGATCCTCAAGGGGATGAAAACATTTTAAGTTCTCTACTGTCGCTAGTTCAATACCTGCCACGTGGTACTCAAATATTTGGGGGTTGATACAAGAAATGCTCAGCTCGATTTCCCATATGATGAAGGAGCTAATGAAATAATCTGAATGTGACAGTTGGCACAGTTCCACGGAGACTTCTATATACTTGTTAATGTTAATAATAACCTAACAGTTACCTAGAACTTACCATGTGCCGGTTCTAAGTGGTTTACGTATGTCAACTCATCTAAGCCTTGTAGAAACCCCAAGACTACATTCCTTCATCATCTCCGTTTTCCAGATGAGGAAAATGAGCCAAAGAGTTTGTATAATTTGCACAAGGTCACACAGATAAGTAGCAGAGCTGGGATTCAAACTCATTCTGGCTCCAGAGTCTAAGCTCTTAATCATCATGATATATTGCCTCTCAATCCAGCACAAACACAAAACATATTTTTTACAACTTGCATATCAGTATGTAGCCTAAGAATCAAAGGCTCTTAGCCAGGGCGTTTCCTTATATAAAAAGAATTAAGTTAATTCAGAAAATGTAAACAGAAGCAAACAACAGGAGAGAGATGAAATTCCTTGTCCCAGAGGTTTCTCATAAATCCTCTTAAAACAAAAAGCAGTACACTCTTCCTTTCACAGGGTGTGAAAGGGGAAGGGGAGGGGGGTTTAACTGGCAACAAAGGAGTTGTGAAATCCTGAATGTTCTTTGATGGAGGAACCCCACTTCTAGGGATTTATCCTAAGGAAGTAATGATGGGTGTATGCTAAGACTTAACTATAAGACTGGCCATTACAATATTGCTTATAATAGCAAAAAGTAGAAACAAGCAAAAACAGATTGAAAATTTAAAAAAACATATTCACACAAGGTAAAATGTGCATCTAGTGGTATGCTGAGAAACCAGCTCTTTGAAAAAAACAAAAAAAAAACCCTTGATTTGTGGTATCTCATGACATCCCGCCATGGATGATCTCAAGCTACCAACGGTTTAACAATCCACCCTCAAAACCCTAAATATTTAATGATCTCAACCTGGCTCCAGCATTTCACTGAATGAATACAGAAAAAGCATCATAGAAGTTGTTCAATATGTTATGTGAAGGAAGTTTATAATACTACTATGTCGTATTTCTGGAAAAAAAAATAGATACATGGGAAAAAAGATTAAAAGGCTTATTCAAAGTGTCACTATGGCTATCTCTAGGTAATGAGATTTTATTTTCATTTATTTGTATTTCCAAATGCTTTCCCAACATTTATATATGATTTTTCTAGGAAAAAATTAATCAAGGCTCTTTCCCAGTTACAATAATTTAAAAATGACCTATTTTCAAAGGTATGTCTTAAAATAATTAAAGAAAGAAAAGAAAAATTCCTAGGCCTGCTCAGTGCCTAAGGAGCAAGAAGACTCCTAACACCACTTAAGAAGAGAAGGATGAGTGGGGGAAACCTATGTCCTTGTTACAGTGCATGCTGATCTCCTGAGTAAGAAATCATACCTCTCTGGTGGGGTAAATCATACATCCCAAGGAAAGGAAAGGTGGAATATAGGGAGTGGAAATGTGTAAACCACAGGACAAGGATCAGTCTGGTGTAGAATCTGATTCTGGAAAGATCTATTTCTCCACCCAGGGCTCTTCTTCATCCCTCTTCACTAAACTTTTACCCATTATATTAAATCAATACTAACAATGGTCAATCAAGTCTTGTCTGCAGTGAAACACTGTGCAGCCGTTAAAAATGCCTTGGAAATGCCTCTACCTGGGAGGACGTTCAGAAGATTAAGGGAAATCAATTTATAAAGCACTATGTAAGATATGAACCCATTTATTAAGGGGGGAAACATATAGAAAAGAACCTATTAAGTAGTTAAGTAGTTGTTTCTAAGTGGTTAGGATTATGCTATAATCCTAAAAGTTATGCTTTTATATGGTCTTCTGTTTGCCTAACTTGACTTTTTCTGCAGCGAGCATAGTTAGCTTTAAGAGTAATGAAATAAAAGCAGATAATAAAATCAAAACAAAAGCAAAGGAGTTCATGAAAAATGTAGGGGATTTCTAGCTCACTAGTCGCACAAGTGAAAAGTGAGTCTCACAGGGGCCTCCTCCACTTCTCAAAGCAGGAATCCCCAGGGAAGCTGGACATCTTCAGTTACAGAATGCTTTTGCTGGGGCTGGTAGAAGGGGGGAGGTAGAAGGAGGGAGGGGGTCAAGTGGAGAGTAGAAAGAAAAAGAGCAAACAGACAAACAAAAAATCCAAGCCACCTGGAGGGCTTGTTAAAACACAGACTGCAGGGTCTGAGTCAATGGATCCAAGAATCTGCATTTCTATCATGTTCCCCAGTGACCATCCTTCAAGAATTTCTGCTCCAAGTAGAGAGAGAAGAGAAAGAGGCAGTGCACAGGTTTGGGACTGAGGTTCAAAATTTGCAGAAGTGGAGTGTTTGCCATTCTTTCTAACAGCGAGGCTTGGTTCCCTTTTGGATGGGGAAAGGTAACATCCCTTTTTCTATGGGAGCAATATGGAGGTTCTAACGACAGGAGGGCAGATAGTGGGAATGTCCTGAGAGCCTGTTACACACCAGGTGCTGCAGGAGAACAAACACGTGCTTTCAACTAATCCTGCCCCATGGAAAGCAAACACCTGGAAACAGAAATGTTTTATGAGGTACTGTTTCAATCTAGTGGTAGAAGGGATTTCCCTTCCTTTCAATTGGACAGTTTCCTCACTGTGGTCACCAGGAAAGCAAGAAGAATGTGGAACAACCTGTTCTGTAACTGTGATCTTTGCTCTTTTACCTGGCTGAAGCCAACCTGGAAGCCTTCTTGCTGTCTCATAGGTGTGACCAGGGCTTCCCCTCCTTCCATGAGGTATAACACAGAAGGTTACTTGTCAACCAGGAAAGATATCCTCCACTAGTCACTGAACAGACCCAGTGGAGGAGCCAAACTACCCATGTCCGCCATCTGCAAGAAATACGCAAGATACTGGCCAAACCTCAGAACCATGGGGGCTGCTGTGGGCAGCAGGTGATGATTTTTATCTAGGCAAAAAGAGTCTAAAGAAGACTAGCAAAGAGGTGCCTGGGTGGCTCAGTCGGTTAAGCATCCGACTTCAGCTTAGGCCATGATCTCACAGTTCACGGGTTCGAGCCCCACCTTGGGCTCTGTGCTGACAGCTCGGAGCCTGGAGCCTGTTTCAGATTCTGTCTCCCTCTCTCTCTGCCCCTCCCCCACTCACCCTCTGTCTCTGTCTCTCTCTCTCTCTCAAAAATAAATAAACATTGAAAAAAAGAAGACTAGCAAAACTTTGCATATGACACATGTGCAAAAAATGTTAGCTGAAGTAAATAGAAAAATGTGTGTCATTAGATTGTTAGCCAAAGTCAAAGGGCAGGAAAGAAGAAGTGATGTGTTTTTATATCAGGTGGGTCCTCAGGATGTGAATTTTAATATTAGTGTAGTTATGCTCCAATTCTTGTACCTTGTGCTCTCGCTCAGAGAAGAACAACTCAGGGATGCTTAGTGTTCTTGCCAGTATCCTTTTGGGAATGTTCTTCCATGTAACACACAGAGATTGTAACACTAGGAGAGTTATGTGTTTCTTTTTAAAATTGGTTTAATAGAAGGAAGGAGGAGATCCCTATCATACTTCTACATCACAAACTTTCTTTCCCACAGTGATGATGCCACAGCATTGAGGCACAGCTGACAGTGGTTTGAACCAAGAGCGTGAAATTGCTTAGGAACGTAGACTTATAGTATTACCACCCAGAGGACTGACAAATATTTAGGTGGGAGTCCCATTGGGATAGGGTCTATGTCTAGCAATGAAATTACTGTTACCATTAGTAGCTACGTTTTTAAAACCACTTTATATGCCTGGCGTTATGCTAAGCCCTTTACATACATTTTCTTAACTCATCCTCACAACACCCAAATGGGGCCAGCACCATTATGATTCCCATCCATTCTCCCCCAGTACCTAGTGCAGGGTTGGCAGGCAGTCAGCACATAAACATCTGTCAAATGAATTGAAACGTTGTGTGTTACATAAAAACCAGAGGCACTCAAAGATAGAATGATAGGAATGCATTTCATTGGTTCATTTCCACCTGAAAGGGCACATTTCAAGAAAAGGGATAAGAAAGGAGAAAAGGGACCTTCTGAAAAAAATTGAACCAGAGGGAAAAACACGAACAGATATTTATCAAGAACATGCACACAAGCTGGTTCGGGTCAGGGATGTGACAGCCTTTGCCTTCTGTGGTCAGGATAGCCCTTCAAATAGCCCTCCAAGCTGACCAGACAGGTCTAGTTCCAAATGGCTCCAGGCAATGCAGTCATCCCACAGAACTATGGATAATCCACAGTCAACACCTTAGTTCCAGTTTAGGGACTGCCTCTACCCTTCTCAGCTGTCTCGACCTCACCTGTGTCCACACCCGTGAAGACAGTAACGGAGTTGAGGAAAGAGCGCAGGAAAAGGGCTCTAGTTCTGACCTGTTAGTAAGTGGCTATATCTCAACTTCCTCCTCTATAAAAGATCTATTCAGTGATCTCCAACTTTCCATGATTTAGACCCTTCTGTTCAAGAAGCCCTCCCTCTGGTTTCAGATCCATGCTTTTTGTAGGGCCCTCCTTCAGGAAAAATCTGGGGTTTGGTCTGAAGGAGAGGGCAGCCACTCACTCACTGAAAGAGGAGAAGCGCTTCAAAGGATAAGGAATATTTTTAGGGCAGAAGAGCACAACGGCATCAAGATTCTTGAGGGGAATGATCACGAAGTAGAATATCAGTAACCCTTCTCCAGTGTAAGATATGTCTATAGTATGGGGCTCAAAAGTGAACCTCCAATGTTCACTTTTATTTGTTAACTTGAAAATTTTTTTTTAATGTTCATTTATTTTTTGAGAGAAAGAGACAGAGAGAGAGACAGAGTGTGAGTGGGAAAGGGGCAGAGAGAGAGGGAGACACAGAATCTGAAGCAGGCTCCAGGCTCTGAGCTGTCAGCACAGAGCATGATGTGGGGCTTAAACCCTCAAACCATGAGATCATGACCTGAGCCGAAGTTGGACATTTAACCAGCTGAGCCACCCAGGTGCCCCTTTTTTTTAACTTTAAAATAATTTTTCATAAAAACATAGTTACAGAGTCTGAATTTTTGCTTTTTTATCTCATGTTAGGACTTAACCAACTTGTAGCACATGGAACTATGGGGGTGATGCCTACGACATTATGGGTGATTACGGGACCCACAGCTGTACCAGGGGAGAGATATTTGGCTTCCATTTCCAATTTCCACCTCATCCTACCAAACCCATACACTACCATTTCTACTAGGGACATTACAACTGGCACTAAGTACTGTTATCCAGGTAACCATGGATGTCCTTCTTCCTAGTCCTTAGAGAATCAGATAGGGGAAGGGACATAGGAAGGATTTGGGTTGGGGAGAGTAGGTATGTGTGGGAACTCTCCTTACATTAGGAAATCTCTTCAGGAGGCAGAAAACCTGAAAGATACACTGGAAAAACATAGATGCTAAATGGTTGATGCAGTTTTCTTTGTGATACAGGCACTTCCTGGAAGATGAAGAAATGAAAGGGTATGTGCATTAAGGTCCCAAGAATTTTGTGCCTTGAGTGGTGAGTTAAATCTGTAATAGTGAATGTTACAAGGGCTGCTCTTTGGGGCACCTGGGTGGCTCAGTCAGTTAAGCGGCCGACTTCGGCTCAGGTCATGATCTCGCGGTCCGTGAGTTCAAGTCCCGCGTTGGGCTCTGTGCTGACAGCTCAGAGCCTGGAGCCTGTTTCAGATTCGGTGTCTCCCTCTCTCTCTGACCCTCCCCTGTTCATGCTCTATCTCTCCCTGTCTCAAAAATAAATAAAATGTTTAAAAAAAACAAAAAAAAACAAGGGCTGCTCTTTGAGGTTACTAGCACCTTTCTAAAGGAACTTGATATCATGCTTTCACACATTAAATTCAGTTTATAAAATGAGCTATATTAATTTATGGGCCATAGAAAAGACAGTCACATCAAGTCATAAGATCCCTGTCTAGTGATTCTGAGAAAAGGTAGGGGAAAAAGAGAGCTAACAGATGATGATGACGTGGGATGCCCTGTGGAGCCTCATAGCCCTTACCCAGGCCCCATGACGTCTGAGTCAAGCTGGAACCCAACTGCCCACGTGGTGAAAAAGCCATGGGAATGTGATCCCAGCATCTCCCCTGTAAGCTGATTCAGTCTGCTTAAGTCACCACTCCTCTCTCTCTTTACCTCTGAGATAGACTCCTAAACCTGGCACTTGCAGCATGAATGGGGACACACAATGGCAGGAGGGTTTGAGATGCAAGGACAGTGATACAGTAATAAATATAAATAAATCCTGCACACACTGTGGAGAAGCAGAAGAGGACAGCCATCAGGAAGGATTTCCAAGAAGGGCACTTTTGTCCACATACTCAAAGTTAATTACAAGTGGACTAGAAAATTAAAGGCTCTAAAACTGGCTTCCACCTAGCAAGGTCAGAAAGAATTTCTAGGCTCCATGATCTAAGAAGTCACAAATTTCAGTCTGCAACACAGAACTTAGCAACTTCCCGGTGATTTGAATTCCTTTTTGTCTCTGAAACAAGGTGCTTTTTAAAAATTTAAGATAACTGAAGGAGAATCCAGAAGTGACCCACTTCTTCAGGCTTAAAGGAAAGTCTAAATAGCCTCTCAGCAATCCTGAAACTTCTCACAAAGTGTGACATCAATGATTAATCAGCTTTCGGACGCACACATGCTATTATCTCACGTGTGGCTATTTTTCACTTTCAAAAAGGCAGTTATAAATGTATTTGCTGTCTTTCTTCCTTTGCACCTGATGTCTATTTCCAGCCTATCCCTGGTCTTCAGTTTTTCTGCTCTTCAACACCAGTTTCAGGGTAGGGAAGAAAGATCACCTCACATCAAACCCCTTTACCATACTCATACTCAGTAGAGCCAAAAACCGGAAGAGAAAACAGATAGTTGATTTCCTCACTTTTCCAAGTCAAAAGACAAGCTCAACTAATTTCACTCATGTTTTTCTCAAATACGATATTTAAAAACCACACAGGTATATCACTAAAACCTTGACTCACCCTTGTGCTAACAAGTATAGCCACTTAGGATCCACCCAGGGAAAGTCCAGGATGCCTCACTTAGCTTTGGGTCGATCAAAAATAACCAGAACATTCCAATTCCTCTTTTCTTCGGACTTTAGAAGGACTTGGCTTAGACTTTCCTCAGCCCTTTGAATTCTGAGTGACTGGCAGCCAGTTGGGAAGGCCCCTTGACTTGGGAACCTTGGTTCTGACCCACTAGCTTCAGAGTGCAGCTACTGGAACAGCAGGAGCCAAGTTCTCTGAGGAGAGAGAGAGGCCAAATAGCCAGCTGCCTTTATTTAAAAGGGAAGCTACCTTTCAATTGTATGAAGTCTGTACAACCAGAGAAACTGGTTCGGCTGAAAAGAGAAGCAACCGTCCCTGGCTGTGCTGCCCTCCACTCCAGTCAGCCTCTCAGATTTCCCTCGGTCCTGCTCTGTGTTGCAACTGGGCGAGCTTTCTCCCACAGCATTCGGGGCTCTGTTCAGGCTCAGTACAAGACTTATCTTTGCAATCTGCTTCCGAATAGATGCCTCCAGTCTGGGTGGAGACGCAGATCTCTCTTTTCTGTTGGAGCGGACCTAGGGAGCCTCAGGGTAGTGCCCCATACCTCAGATATAACCACCCTGCCACTGAGGCCAGGAGTTCTTTAAAGGGTGGATATCTCAGCTCCCCCTCCCATCTTCCTCATGTCTCCCATCTAGGAAAGAGTAAGGAGTAAAGTGGAAGAAGGTGACGAGGCACCCACTTCTGTTACCCCCCTTTCTCCTTTTATGCTGCTTTCACTGGTTGGGTCTTTGGCTTCCCTCCACCTTCAGCTGAGGGTCAGTGGTGTCCTGGAGCTCTGGCTTGGCTCCTGCAACACCCCCCTTCCCTCTCACGCCCCCTCTGCCAGCCACAGAGCCTGCAGCCACAGCTTTCCCAGTCCTGCAGGCAGGAGGTGGGCTCCCCGCCCCACCCCTACTTCCTGGGCCTGGGAGCTGGAGGGGAAGCCGGGGCAATACACAAAGCAAAGGGTTGAGAGACCCCAGGAGAATTCCTCTGCAGGGAAGCTGGGGCTCCCACACATCTGGATTCAAGCAGGCAGCTGCAGGAGCTTTAGAAAAGCACTGCCCAAGTTCCCGAATTCTGCCTTTTGACAGGAAATGGGCTCCCAAGAAATCCTGCTTGGAAACCCTTCCCCACGAAAGCAGCCCAGACTGCAGAGCAATCCCACCCACTCAGATTCCCTTTGGTCATTTCCTGCTTCCTCTCCTTTCTAAATGTCCCTTTCCTTCAATTCCCAGCCTTGGTTTTGAATGTTTCTGAACTAGGCTTGGATGCTGGTGAGGGTCCCCGGCCCTCGAAGGTTCCTTCTCCATCTGAATTCTGGCTTTTAGAGCTGGCTACCACACAGTTTCAGCCTGTTCTAATTAAATGCAGAGACTGAGAACCTAATGCTGGCATTATGAACCTTAATGACTTGGGAAAAGGTCCTTCAGATTTAATTAGTTTTTGTAGCCTTGTATCAGCTCAGGATGAGGACTGTGTCAGGTCTCTGTTGTATGTGGCGTAGATGATGATGAATGAAGTTTATTTATCAGTAACTCAGAGAGAAAGCTGCATCCGGACTTTGTCAGATGACGATGGCGATGGAGACTGAGGCACTGTAAATTGGGGTGGAGGCAAGAGGTCCAATAGGCGAAATTTAAAAATGGCAAGTGTCCAGTGAGAGGCTATATTCTCACTTCTAACCACACAGAAACAAAATCTCTCTTCCCCCAGCCTCCAAGCTGAAGTGTTAAAGTGTCAGGGACAGTTTTAGGAACATATGTCAACTCTGTCTAGGAAACGCCCGATTCCTTTTTCAGGTGAGGCTCCACAACTGATAGACCTCTCTGTGAACCTTCTCACCATTTTGCTTTGCAGGCTGATTTTGGGGAAATTAGTTGCTTCCCGCAATCTCCTCAACAACATTAAAATTAGCAGAATAGTTAAATACAGCCCTAATTGGGTACATAGAGAGTTCTTGGTTAATTAATGAGCGAACCTCGGCCCAGAGTTGCACACCCAGCTGGCCTGCGAAAGCCCAGGCAAAGAAAAGCCCGCTCCAGTCCCCAAAGAAAATTGTCACTTGGCAAAAATAGTTCCTAGTGTAGAGACAAGTGTCAAATACATTCCTATAGCTAGGAGTCACTCGTTAATCCTTCCGCTGAGATCCATATGTAAATGAGATGAGGGAAGTGCGACTCGGCCACTACTGGGACGCACAGCTCCAGAGGGCCTCCTCCCCATCCCCCCGCATACCCCCCTCCCCCCCGGCAGGCTGGAGTCCTGACATCCAAAGTCGCTGACAAGTAAGTAACTGAGTTGCCAAACTGCAGCTCTGCCTCCGAGTCCGAACTTCCCCGCGAGCGAGCCCGCTTTCTGCTAGGGAAACTGACGCGACCCCCCTGGCCGGCCCTCCCATCCCCTCCCTCACGCCCGCCCACCCCACCGCCCCGCTGTCCCGGGCTTTGCTAAAAGAAGGCGAGAACGCAAACAGCTACTCACCTCTGCACGGGAGGCAACAGCAGCACTTGGCAGCAAAGAGCCACCCCCAAGAGGGACCTCGGGTGTAAGCGCGGTCGCCGCCCTTCATGCTGCCGCTCGACCCCAGCGCTCCGGCATGGCCCGGGCCGCCAGCAGAGGGTGGGAGCGCGGCGGGCAGGAAACTTCAGCGCCGCGGCCGCGAGCCAGTTCTCTCCCTCCTCCCGGCCGGCCCGCCCGCCGTCCTCTCCCCGCAGCGCGGCCGCCGCTGTTTCTGGGAGCCACAGCCACCTTGGGGAGGAGGGGCGGGGTGCCGGCCTGGAGGGAGGGCCTAAGGGGGCGGAGTTCCAAAGTCCAGCTGTTGGCCGGAGTCTCCGCCAGCGGCTCTGCTGTGACCCTGGGCGAGCACTGGGGGGGGGGGCGGTCTGGGTATACCCCCGCCTCCGGCACACAACAGGTGTTTCTCCTCGTGTGCAGCTTCCTCTCCTCAGCTTCGGTTTAACATATACAACCAGATGAGGCCAAGGAGGTGGGGCAGGAGCAGATTTAGAAGGCTCAAGACCCAATAATGCCTTTTCTCTAACAGCCTGGGAAGGAGGACGTCCCCTCCGCATTGAAAACACCTTCACTTAACCCTCCCCTTTCCCTCCTTTCAACAGTGAATGCTAATAATGATAATAGCGCCGGATTTTTTTCTAGGCTCCGCGCCCATAATGATGAAACCCAAAATTCAAAGCTGTTTTGTCGCCTGCTAACCGTTTGACTTTAGGCAAGTCCCTTCACTTTTTTGATAATCAAATTCCTCATTTAAAAAATAAAAGGAGAAAGAGTTCTTATGTTACAGGATTGCCAGTAGAATTTTAAAAGACATGTCCACGCAAATGCCTGTTAGATGTTTAAGAGTCCCATCCCTCCAACCACACCTAATGGGTCTACCATTTCTTTACTTATTTCCCTAAGCTTTTCCTTTAAAGATATTTTTCATATTTAAGGACATATATCCCTCACTCGCTCCGCGAAATCCACCTGGATCACATCCACTGGACCTTCCTATGAACCACTGTGTTTATCACTCACGGGTCATCTCACCCATCCCCTTGTGTCCAGATTTAGGAAAAAGGAATTTCTGGAGACATACAACACTCATAGAGAGGGCCCATTGATCAGAAAAAAGGGAGATCTGTGAGAGGAATCAAAAACAGAAGGTGATCACTCAAGTAACCAATTCCCACCTGCAAGAAAGACAGCCAGGGGACAAGCCTTTTAGAAGTGACTGGGATCTGGGGCTTCATTTCTCAATTTGAACCATGTTTAGATCCAATGCTGCAGCACCTGCCACATGGTTGGAACCCAGTAGATGCTCAGTAAATAACAGCAGCACCACTTAATGAGTAACAGTGGCTACCATGTATTGAGCATTTATTTGTGCCAAGCACTCTCCTAATTGCTTTGTACACATCAACTCATTTACACACACACACACAAACACACACCCCTTAAAAGGAAGGGTCCTCTTTTATAACTGAGGAAGCTGCATGAACTATGATAAGGCTTTGATGGTTTGGGCCTAAAGAGAAACTCTAAAGAGCTTCACCCCATAGAAACAGTAGAACCTAGAGTCAGAATCTAACTTCTAGTTTTGCCACTGCCATTTCCTTGATAGCCTCTCCTGGCAAGGGTTATATAAGAATCCCATCGTTGAGCAGGAAATATGCCCCCGGTAATCCACATACAAAACAGAGAAATAAAAGTTCAAATTGCTCATGCACCCTGCACCCCAGATTCCTGATTCACTGATCATCCTATTGGTCAGTCTCATCTTGCCAGCCTGAATGACTTCAGGATCATAGTTATCCTGGATTCCAGTTCTGACCTGTGGCAACCAACACATACTGTTGTCTAGTTCTCTCTTAAGACAAAACCCACTTTGCTGTCCTTTCCAGTGCAGAGCAGATAATTGGCCAGGACCTCAGCCCTTCTAATAAAGTGAGCTTTATTTGCTTGTGATCCACTGCATGGGGCTATGATATGATAGTCTATATTTGGTCTATCTACCTAATCCACCTCTCTGGATACTTCTCAGGCATTCTGACAGAAATTGAAAGATGTTTCAAAATTGCTTGGTAAACACTTTTTCAGTTAAATCTTCCTTCTGGGCCTTTGTGTTCAGGTTACCTTGATCACTTTTCTGTCATAATCCTTTGCAAGAGGCTGATGACATCATCTTGCAGAAACTGGCTTGAGTTAGATGTTTGTGTGAGACCCAGCCTTTACTTCAGAAATCAGAGCATGAGTAGGCCCTAAAGTAGTCTTAGTCTCCAAGAAAAGAATCCATCAGACATATTTCTACTGGTCCTTATAACCCAGGATCCATCCTATTATCGACACAAAGATGTAAAACCATTAGGAACACCAACCCATCTTAAGTTGATAAAGTCAACACATCCAATGGAGATTCATTCTGGGGTTAGCACCAATAACTCAGTAACCAGTAACTGCCAGCCTCAGTACACCAGTGATGTCTACAACCTGACAAGAAAGTCTTGAACACAACTGAGACAGACTGATTGCAGACCTATTCAATAATTCAGCAAGTACTTACTGAATGCCTACTATGTGCCAGGCTCTGTTCTAGGTAGTGGGTCTACATTGGTGAACAAAACCAATCCCAGCCCTGTGGAGCCAGCTGTTAAGACAGACTCACCAAGAATGTGAAAGAAAAGGGAATCAACATCAGATACCTAAGTTTTTTTTTTTTAATTTTTTTTAATGTTTATTTTTTAGAGAGAGGCAGACTGCAAGCAGAGGGAGGGGCACAGAGAGAGAGGAAAACACAGAATCAGAAGTAGGCTCCAGGCTCTGAGCTGTCAGCACAGAGCCCAATGTGGGGCTCAACCCCACAAACCATGAGATCATGACCTGAGCTGAAGTTGGTTGCTTAACCGACTGAGCCACCCAGGCACCCCTCTGACCAAGTTATGAGTTGAGGGATTTAAGAAAATAGATGCCTGCTTCTTCTAAACTTCATCTATATGTTTTATGGCAATGTCCTCAGGACAATTTAAAGGGGATGGTAGGGAAATGGTTATTAAACACTGGTGTCTATAGAATCATCGGAGAAGCTTTCAAAAATTCTAGGCATTCATGTATGAAAAGCTCACAGCTAACATCATACTCAATGGTGAAAAACTAGAAGCTTTCCCCCTAATATCAAGAACAAGACAAAGATGTCCTCTCTCATCACTTTTATTCAACATAGTACCAGAAATCCTAGCCACAGCAATCAGACAAGAAAAAGAAATAAAAGGCATCCAAATTGGTAAGGAAGAAGTAAAAGTTTCATTATTTGCAGATGACATGATACTATATGTAGAAAACCCTGGAGACTCCACAAAAAAACTGCTAGAACTGACAAATGAATTTGGTAAGGTTGCAGGATACAAAATCAATATACAGATATCTGTTGCATTTCTATACACTAATAATGAAGTAGCAGAGAGAGAATTAAGAAAACAGCGTGATTTAGAATTGTTCCAAAAATACTGAAATACCTAGGAATAAACTTAACCAAAGAGGTAAAAAGGCCTGTGCTCTGAAAACTATAAAACATTAATAAAAGAAATGGAAGATGACACAAACAAATGGAAAGATATTCCATGCTCATGGATTGGGAAAACAAATATTGTTAAAATGTCCAAACTATCCAAAGCAATCCAGATTTAATATAATCCCTATCAAAATACCAATAGCATTTTTCACAGAACTGGAACAAATAATCCTAAAATTTTTAAGGAACCACGAAAGACCATGAATAGCCAAAGCAATCTTGAAAAAGAACAAAAAAACTGGAAGTATCACAACCCCAGATTTTCAGACATACTACAAAGCTGTAGTAATCAAAACAATATGGTAGTGACACAAAAATAGACACATAGATCAGTGGAACAGAATAGAAGCCCAGAAATAAACCTATGACTATATGGTCAATTAATCTTCAACAAAATAGGCAAGAATATACAATGGGAAAAAGACAGTCTCTTCAACAAATGATGAAATGGGAAAACTGGACAGCTACATGCAAAAATAAAATTGAACCACTTTCTTACACTATACACAAGAATAAACTCAAAATGGATTAAAGACCTAAATGTGAGACTTGAAACCATGCAAATCCTAGAGGAGAGCATAGGCAATAATTTCTTTGACATTGGCTGTAGCTACATTTTTCTAGATATGTCTCCTGAGGCAAGGGAAGCAAAAGCAAAAATAATCTATTGGGACTACATCAAAATAAAAAGCTTCTGGGGCAGCCGGGTGGTTCAGTCAGTTAAGCCTCTGACTCTCAGTTGTGGCTCAGGTCATGATCTCACCATTTGTGGGTCTGAGCCTCACATTGGGCTCTGTGCTGACAATTTGGGGCCTGCTTGGGATTCTTTCTCTCTGCCCTTCCCCTGCTTGTATCCTCTCTCAAAATAAATAAATAAACTTAAAAAAAAAAAAGTTTCTGCACAGCAAAGGAAACAATCAACGAAATAAAGACAACCTACTGAATGGGAGAAGATATTTGCAAACAATATAACCAATAAGGGGTCAGTATCCAAAATATATAAAGAACTTCTATAACTCAACATCAAAAACCCCACAAATAATCCAATTAAAAATGGGCAGAAGTCACGAACAAACATTTCTCCAAAGGAGACAGATGCCAACAGACACATGAAAAGATGTTCAACATCACTTATCATCAAGGAAATGTGAATCAAAAACATAATGAGATATCACCTCACAGCTGTCAGAATGGCTAAAAAGAAAAACACAAGAGGGGCTCCTGGGTGGCTTAGTCAGTTAAGTGTCCAACTCTTGATTTTGGCTCAGGTCATGATCTCACAGTTCATGGGTTCAAGTCCCACATAGGCCTCACTGCTGTCAGTGTGGAGCCTGCTGGAGATTCTCTCTCTCTCCCTCTCTTTCTGCCTCTCCCCACTCACACTCTTTCTCTTAAAATAGATACATGAACTTAAAAAAAGAAAAGAAAAACACAAGAAACAACAAGTATTGGAGAAAATGTGGAGAAAAAGGAACCCTGGTGCCTTGCTAGTGGGAATGCAAATTGGTGCAGCCAATGTGGAAAACAGTAAGGAGATTCCTCAAAAAATTAAAAAATAAAAATACTGAGTAATTCCACCACTGGGTATTTACCCAAAGAATACAAAAACACTAATTCAAAAAAGATATATGCATCCCTATGTTTATAGCGGCATTATTTACAATAGCCAAATTATGGAAGCAGTCCAAGTGTCCATCGATAGATGGATGAATACAGAAGATGTGGTGTCTGTGTATAGTGGAATATTACTCGGCCATAAGAAAGAATGAAATCTTGCCATTTGCAACAACATGAATGGATCTAGAGAGTAAAATGCTAAGTGAAATAAGTCAGAGAATGACACCATATGATTTCACTCATGTCGAATTTAAGAAACAAATGAACAAACAGCAAAATGAGGCAAACAAACAAAAAAACCCAGACTCTTAGCTGTAGAGGACAAAGGGATGATTACCAGAAGGGAGGTGGGGGGATGGGTGAAATAGGTGATGGTATTAAAGAGTTCATTTGCCATGATGAGCACTGGGTGTTGTCATAGAGTGCTGAATCACTATATTGTACACCTGAAAATAATATAATGCTGTATGTTAATTATACTGGAATTAAGATAAAAAAATTCTAGGCATTAGTTTTTTTTGTTTTTGTTCTTTGTTCTTTGTTTTTAAGTCTCCACAGGTGATTCCAGGGCAGAACAAAATTTAAGAATTGATGCCCTAGGTCTTCCTCCCCCACCCCCTGGAGATTCGGATTGATTCACTTTTTTCACTTTTTTTTTTTTTCTAAAGAAAGGCAGACGGCCACATGCAGCGCCTCCTTTGGATGTGTCTGGAGTCTCAGAAGATTGACTGCCCTATGTTCTTCTACAATGGACTTGAGAGCTTCTTTAGAGATTCTAGCAGGGGGGGCACAGCTACTCATATACCCTTGACTGAAGAACAGGTCCTCCTCTATCAGGAAGGTCGTCTACTTCAACCAAGCACTCAGCTGTGGGAGGGATGCATGTGGAATGGTGAGGAAGGAAGGGGACACTGGCCTAGCCAGCCAGAACAGCCAAGAATCAACCCTGGTGATCAATGGGGTGACCGCAGCCAGATCGTCCTCAAATCCTCAGATTAATTCACTTTGGGTGCATCTAGGCATCAGTATTTTTTTTTTTAATTATTATTTTAGAGAAAGAGAGAGAGCAAGCAGGGTAGAGGGGCAGAGGGAGAGAGAGAGAGAATCTTAAGCAGACTCCACGCTCAGCAGGGAGCCTGATTCAGAGCTTGATCCCACGACCCTAGGATCATGACCTGAGCCGAAATCAAGAATCAGACACTCAACCTATTGAGCCATGCTGGTGCCCCTAAAGTTTTTGTTTTTGTTTTTTTTTATTTTGAGAGACAGAGTGAGAGAGCACAAGCAGAGGAGGGCAGAGAGAGAGAGAGAGAGAGAGAGAGAGAGAGAGAGAGAGAATCCCAAGCAGGCCCAACACTATCAGCGTGGAAGCCCAATGAGGGGCTCAAACCCATGAACCTGAGATCATGACCTGAGCCGAAATCAAGAGTTGGACACTTCGGCGACTGAGCCACCCAGGTGCCCCTCGGCATCAGTATTTTTAACAGTTCCCCAGGTGTTTGTAACATGCAGCATAGTTTGAGAACCAGTAATGTAGTAGTTTCCAGACTTGAGTGTGCCTCAGAATTACCTGGAGGGTGAGTAAAACGTGAATGATCTGGCTCCACTCCCAGAGTCTCTGATTCAGTAGGTCTGGAGTGGGGCCTGACGATCTGCATTTCTACAAGTTCCCAGGGGATGCTGATGTTGGTATAGGGGCCACACTTTGAGAATTAATAGCATAGAGAATTTCCCCCCATGTGTTTGCAACCTGTGCTCCCTTCTTTTTGTAATAGCATCTTGATTTTTCTTAGAGGAAGCAGCCCTTGTCCCTTCTCAGACCATGTTTTTGGGTAGAGCTGACATCATTCTCCGTCCACCCTCCACTTCAAGGATGGGCCTATGACCTGGGCTTTGCCAGTCAGTCAGTCAGTCACAGGGATTGGTTCAAATTTAACACATGACTCAATTTTAGCCAAGGAGCATAAATGGTGAGCACCTAGCAAGAAGTACAAGGAAGGCAGCAATCTCTTCTCACAAGATTTCTAAGTTGGTGGAATATTATTATTTTTTTATTATTTTTTTTATGTATTTTATAATATAATTTATTGTCAAGTTGGTTTCCATACAACACCCAGTGTTCAGACCAAGTGTCCTCCTAAGTTGGTGGAATATTAACCTAAAGCAGCTGGAGACCATCTGCCCATAACCACATAGGAAGAAGCTGCCTGAGTCAACATGGCGGAGAGATATAACAGAGCTAGAGACAGAGATAGGAGAGACAGAGAGAAAGACAGACAAGTTGCGGAGAGGCTTGATGATATTACCTGAATAACTGGATACACTTTTTCCCACAGCATTGCTGAGCCCTGGACTTTGCACACCCAGATAAACTCCTTTTTGCAGAAGACAGGTGAACATCTCTAATCTCTGGGTTTTCAAACACCTGTCCATCCACTCCCAAGGTGCAGGCTAAGAATCCCTGAGCTATAGCAATATCTTTAGAGTGTTCTTATTTCCAAACAGATGGCTGAGCCTCATTCTTATTTGGCAGAGTTTATTTATTCTTATTTGGCAGCCTCTATCATGAGGCCTCCTCCAAAGTCCATTTTGCACGAATTAGCCTTTCTACCTACCTGTGTGTCCGCTTTATGTCTCGTCTCTACTCTGCCCCCAGTGAACCCCAAAGAATTCCTGCTGGTCTCAACCTGCAGACATACTGGGCCCAGTACACCATAATGGGGGCCTGATACTGGAGACTGAAGGGACTGCCCTCTCCCCCATGTCAGCCACAGGCTGACACTGGACCATGACCTCAGGCATCTGCCTTTTCCACCAACAGACATATGTCCAATTTTTTCCTTTAGGCTTCTTCTCTTCAGATTTACAGGCATAGAGGTTTTCAAATTCATAGCACTTCCCCACATTTCTTAGTAAGAGCTCAGCACAGAGACATAGGGAATAGCAACTGTGCCCCACCTCAGGCCTAGAGACCCCTGTGACAAGTACATGCACAACTTCTAGAAAACATGCCTGAACAGGCTCGGAGAGGGCTGCACCGGGGCTCCGGGTGAATGTGGAAACAGGCCCTGCTTTCCTCCCGCCCCCACCCCCAGAGAGTCCTGTGCCTGCCTTTTCCTCCCCCAGCAGCGACACTTCTAGCACCCATTCTGATGGATTCTGGAACTTCTGGATTCCGATCCAGATTCAGATCGATAGTTTTTTAAAGCTCCGCAGAAGATGTCAGTGTCCAGTCAGGGCTCAGAACCACTGACCTTGGGGCTCAAGGCCACCTACACCCTGGGACTACTTCCTCAACGGTTGATACAGAGTTTAGGGAGCAACGGGACTCAGATGTTTTCACTTTCTCAAACTCTGACAACTGGCGTCTTCACTCATTCTTCTGCGGCCTGTTACTTTCTCCAGTTGCTAATTGCAGGTCCCTATCCTCATCTTCCCTCTGTGGACTTCTGACCTGTGAACTGCCTGATTGCTGATGCCAGGGTGGCTCATAATTTTTCCCAAATTACCCATTCATGGCTTCAGTGGATGACTGTGGCTTAAAACTCTAAGATTCTTACTGTTTATTTAACAAATGGTTGGTTTTTGAACATCTACTGTCTATGAGTCACCTAGCTAAACTGTATACAGGAATTTGGGAAATTTATGAGAAATATAAATTGAATAAGACATGTACCTTGAGCAAATATGAAAAACAAAAACAAAAACTGGGTGATTTCTGGGAGAATCAGTTTGTTTAATTGTTTTATGGCAGAAAAAGGAAACTGGAGACAGACCAGGACTGAGAATAGGTAGAGGTTTTGTCTTTAGGTGAAAAAGAGGAACTGAGATAATCATCATCAGTAACCAGAAACACTTCAGATTAGAGAATGGAGGTGGAAGGTGTGTTTTACTATATTTGATTTGAATTCCAGATATATCTTACAAAACTATACAGTGTCTACATGGGTAACTATTCCCTGGCAATATGTGCTATTTTAATAGTAGTGTCTACAGAAAAGGCATGACTGCCAGCGTTATATGCAGTACCCTCTTCCCCATTTAGTGTGGTCTAATCCCCCACCTGGTGAAAGCTCCGAGACTCCAGTGATGAAACCATCACTGAGCTCATCTTATACGTGTAAATGGGTTCCTCCGTGCTTGCCCACCTGACACATGTCTGCCTCTTTCTTCTGACTCACTTACACTCAAGAACCTTAAGCCCCAGCATATCCCGTCAATCATCCTCTTTGTTTTCCCAGGAAGGAAGTCTCACCCATCACTCTCCCGTCTGAACCAGGCCCCAGGTGGGGGAGAGGTCTAAGCAGTATTGAGGAAGTCAGCGGCATTTCACTGAGGACCCAGGTGTCTCCCTAGAACAGCCAATGCTTCCTGTTCCATGGGGACAGGGAGGTAGAGCAGCGGGCAGCCAGGCTGGCTTCCTGAAGATCTGTGCTGAGCGGCTGCCTGTGCTCTGGAGGAGACAAGCTATTTATCAAAGTGAAAGATGCCTGATGCTGGAGTTGCTAAAAACAAACCCTTCCAGGTTTTATCTGCATCCAGAAATGCTTACTTGTAAGTAGGTCAAAGTGTTCCTGAAGTAGGGCAGTAACAAGTGCCAGTCTATCGATGTGGCTGAGTTCCAGTTCAGGAAGGCTCACCATTGCCTTCACGGGACACTTCATGGGACGGCACTGGCACTTCGACGTGGTCCTCCCACCTCCCTGCCCCCGATGCAGGAGCAGCTGCTTGTAGACTCATGGCAGCCATGCAGAGGTTTCTCAGGCATCAAATGCAAAGTGGATTTTGCCTTGATGTAGCTCAGGTCAGTTTATTTATTTAAAAAAGTTTTTTAATGTTTATTTATTTTTGAGAGACAGAGCATCAGCAGGGGAGGGGCAGAGAGAAAGGGAGACACAGAATCCAAAGCAGGCTCCAGGCTCTGAGCTGTCGGCACAGAGCCCGACACAGGGCTTGAACTCACAAACTGTGAGACCATGACCTGAGCCTAAGTCGGACACTTAACCGACTGAGCCACCCAGGTGCTCCTCGGGTGAGTTTATTAAAGATTTGAGTAATAAGAGGAATGCGGGAGACACTGCCCATCCTTATATTTCTGAGTTTTCAACCATTCCAAATAAATGAGATGTACTTGGCCCATGTGTCTCCAGAGAAGACTTCCCAGGAAACAGGAATGCGAAGACTTCTTCGGTCAAAACTCCTAACATCAGAACATTACTCCTTGTTCCCATCCTCGGGCTCCTGCTAAAGCTTACACCAGTTTCCGCTACAGTTTTTAGGGGATGGGGAACATAATGAACCTGGGGCCTACATCTCACCAAGAACCAAGTAGGCCTTGCTCTCTTTTACTCTTTTAAAAGAAAGTGGGGGGTGGGGAGTGGGACTGGATGGCCCCTACATCTCCCTCTTCCTTCAACTGCATCCTTTGAGGGCTCCCAGATTGTTGGTCAATAACCACTGAGACATTTCTGGCCCATCCCATTGAGGAATGATACACCCACACCCACCCTGACACTCAAGGTCTCACACTGCCCTCCATCACGCAGGTCGGCCCATCTCTACAGTGTGATCTGAATGCCTCCTTCAATGACCCGAGTTAATCATTGAAAGAGAATAGGTCACTGGCAGGTGCAAGCCAGGGAATAACTTTAATTTTCAGTTCAATTATTATCAAATATGATCTCAACTCTCTGGGTCGAAGGTAAAAAAAAGAAGACAGGAATAAACCATTATTTGGGGGGAAATCATAGAGCCAGACAGACCTACTGTTAGTAGCTTGCGGAAAGGGCCTGGGATAGGCCAGGAATAGAAACTGAGGGAAAGGGGATACAGACTAGAGACAGTGTGGGGGCCTCTGCAGAACCTGTGGATGAAACTAGAAACAAAACCTTGTCCTTGTGAATAGCCCTGGCATGGATTCAGGCTGGAAAAGCCCTAGAGTCATCGCTATGGGGTTATCAGCATTGGGACAAAGGGCAGGCAGGGAGATGAACATTAATTGACCTTTAGTGAGGTGTACCTAGGCGGGGAAGTCTAATTCAAGGGAAGCAAGTACTGTTGCTCCTTTTTATTGACTTTCAGGATCTGGCCTAAGGTCATGAGCTAGTCAGGGGCTAAGCTGGGATTCAGACCCAGGTCTTTCACATCAAGACTTGTAGTCTCTCCGCACCTGTCATCATTCACCTTATGGCCTGCTACATATGCTGCAAAGGCTCATGGTTAGCCAAGCCATCCATGTTTCATTCTAAACCACCTATGTACACAACTGTATCACCAACTTTACAGTTTCTTTTATTTACTTATTTATTTTTTAATGTTTTTAATGTTTACTTTTGAGAGAGCCGGAGCATGAGTGGGGAGGGGAAGAGAGCAAGGGAGACAGAGAATCTGAAGCAGGCTCTGCACAGTGTGGGGCTTGAACCCTCGAACCGTGAGATCATGACCTGAGCCAAAGTCAGATGCTCAACTGACTGAGCCACCCAGGTGTCCCTCAACTTTACAGTTAAAACCACTCTTGGCATCTGGCTCGTTCAGTCAGTAGAGACTGCAACTCTTGATTTCGGGGCTGTGGGTTCGAGGCCCAGGTTGGGTGTAGAGATTACTTTTAAAAAATCTAAAATAAAAAAGTACTTTTACTTAATAACACTGCCACCTTTGAGTCTTCCAGCAACTCTGTAAGATAGGTATTTTTTTGTCAGCTTCCCTTTGCATAGATATGGAAACTAAGATAAAGTGACTCTCCCTAATTCCACACCCTGTCCTCTTCCTGGCCTGTCTCCCCAAGAGCCAAACCCTCGCCTGTTTCCTCAAAGATGTGCGAGTACATTTCTGAGAAAAATATGGGATGATTGCCTTAGGTTATCAAAGATGATTACCCGATATGGAAAGAAAAAACCAGACATCTTTAGAACCGGAGGGGATCCTACAGGCAATTCAGAAAGATAGGGATGAAGGTATGAATGACAGTAGGGAATAACCAGGAAAAAAGACAAGCCAGCAGAGAGCCTCAGAGTGCAATTCAGTTGCCTCTGAGCTGTGCCCAGAGAGCAGGGGACCAGGTCTCGCAAGCATGAGGGGCTTTGGGGCACCTGACGTAAAGCTGGATGGCTGGATGTTCTTAAATCCAAGGATGGTGAGGAGGATTTAAAACCACACACACAAATAATCACTGTAAACAAATGAAGGTTGTTGAAGTTAATCCAAGATGTTTTGTGCTGCCCCACGGATTCAGTAAAAGAGTACAGAAAAGTTACTAGGCTTTTATTAAACTGTACCTTAGGCATAAAAACAGACACATAGACCAATGGAATAGAATAGAAACCCCAGAACTAGACCCACAAACGTATGGCCAACTCATCTTTGACAAAGCAGGAAAGAACATC
>NC_064810.1:68711657-68730828 GCF_023721935.1 Panthera uncia | reverse complement strand
CTAAAAAAAAAAAAAAAAAAGATGAGGGCACACTAAAGACATTTTTACACTTTCAAAGTCTCAGAAATTTGCACCAATAAACATTCCGTGAGTGGCAACAATTATGATTAGTATGTCGGTCTCCCAATTTTTCTCTTTTATTCTCTCTTTTTTTTTTTTGTTTCTCTTAATGTGGTATGCCTTTGATAGATGCAAATTAAAATTAATCCCTTCATTCCCTTTTTAAAAAATGAGTTAATAGATAGACATATTTGAGGAGTGCCTGAACCACATAATGTTTTTTTTTTTTTATTTAGCAAAGATTTCATCCAGGCCTTATGTGACAATCTTTTAGCCAAAGCTATGAAATGTGAACTGAGGTGGATTCATGGCCTAGCTAAGGTGCAAGGGTTCATCCAAAATCCAATACCCCTATTTTACAGAAGAGGAAAATTAAACCCCCAAAGAAGAAGGACTTACCTAAGGAAGATCATGTCTAAAAGATGGTAAATACTCAATAAACATTAGTTGAATGAATGAGTGTGTTAGTGGGTAAGTCAATGAGTTAAGCCAGAGATGATTCAATACTTTTAACTCATAAGTAGAAAAACTGAGGACCCCAAGATAGTTGGGAGCAGAGCTAACACTAGACTCAGGTTTTCAAATTCTGGATTCAGAACACTGCTCACTAGATCTTGCTCAATTAATGATGGCTACCGCTTGAGGAGAGTGTCATAAGGCTCTCGGTTCACACCTGCACCTCATGTATTGATATATGGATTGGCGTCACTGTGGGAAGAGGATTTTCAAATTCATGCCTGACAAAGCTGCAGAGGACACGAGGCTGAGAAAGGCAGCTGAGATTACAGATCACAGAAACCCAGGACCCTCATGAGCTTCCACCCCAACCCCCACTCAAGGCAGGACCCTTTGAACAACATCTAGCTCTTTGTGCTATGACACTGTTCCCTCCTGGTGGAAAGGTGCAATTTTCAGAACATTTTCTTTGTTTTTGTAATTTCCATCCACGGTTCTTAGTTGCCCTCTAGGGTGATACAGAAGAAATCTTCCTTTCTTCTATGGAGCTCCACATATGTGAAGACCAGATTGATAATTCCTTAAGTCTTCTCTTTTTCGAACATTCCTTCAAATGGATCTCAAATGTGTAGTTCAACATTTTCATCATATGCTTCTGGATGAACATCGGCATGTACTGTCCCTCCTGATAGAAACACCCAGAACTGAACTGAATCCTTTAGACTTATTGTGCCCAGCACAGGCTAAGCAAAGCACTCACTTCTAGGTCTAGACACTGTACTTCCATCGATGTGGTCTCAGAGTCTTTTAATTAAGTCAAGCCATTGGCTTCTAGTGAGCATGTTACCTACTGAAGACCCCAATCTGACTCACAGGGTCCTTTCAAGCTAGCTTCTTCCCTTTTTCTACGTGAGGCTTTAACTCAGAGAAATTTATATTTATCTCTGTTAACTTTAAATTTCTAGCTAAAGAGTTGTGTTCTTGACTCTTTCATCTATCAGATTAGTGATTCCTTCCAGCTTTGTGTCATCTGCAAACCTGAAATGTATGTTTCAATGGAGAACAAAGTAGGAACAAGGACAGAGCTCGTAGCAGACAGACACCATCTACCCAGAGGAGGAACTAGATTTGCCTTGGGCATAATTAACACCAGGGGTGGAAGTTATAGGGTCTCAGATCTGGCTTAACTTAATGTTTATTCATCTGTTCATCCAACAAGAACTTGCCAAATGCTGGTTAGAGGGTCAGAGCTCTCCAGCAAAGAAGGGAGGAATTGCAAACGGATTGTGAATTCTGTCTGCTCCTCACCTCTGTATTCACTGCCCAGGCTTCAGAGACCATCTAGACTGGGCACAAGCTGTCAGCAGACAGGGCTGAGAGGATGCATAGCCTGTCCATGAACACAGGCCTCTGCAACACTGACCCCCTAGTCTGGAGACAATGGTCCTGATGGGAGCGCAGGGCATCTCCTGGCTCCTCTGTGCTTCCCTATCCTTACTGATGTTCTGACTGTACCTGGGCAGGAAGGCACTTTCCTGCAACACACACCATAACTTGGGAAAGGGGAAAAGAGCCAGGGCACCAGCTCTCAAAACCCAAGTTTACCTGCAGCAGAAGCCTGAGAGAGGTGGCTGGGAGAAGCAGGGATTACAAACAGCCATTCTCCAGGAACAGAGAGATAAGAAGTTGTGGGCTGCCCTCAGGCATTCTTGCAAATCAGGCATTCTTGCAAATTGTCCTCTGTGCAGGTCAGGGAACACTGAAAAGTTGAGCTCCAGGGAAAATCTGGCCAAAGACCAGGCAGGATTTCACAAAAGTACACAAAGTTATCCAACCTCAGTTATTCAGATGTGGGTCACCATTTTCCGTGTTGTGGGTCACTGGGTCTGGAGTCAGACTGCTGGGTTTGCACCTGTCTCCATCGTTACTGTCTGTATAACTTTAAGTAAGTTAATCAGCCTCTCTTTGGCTAATATTCCTTAACTATAAAATAGGGGAAATATGACTTCCTACCATACAGAGTCATTGCAAGGATTCCATGAGTTCACACAGGTACCATGCCACGCGTCACGTGCTCAATAAATGCTACCTACTGTTTACCCAGCAATCATAACTCGGCACATATCCAAGGCATATTTTCTGTACCCATATCATGTGCGTAGGGTATAGAAATCCATTTCTAAAGCATCCTTAATGACACATATTGAGGGAAAACTGGCAGTTGGGTTTAGGGTATGATTTAAGTTACAATTGCCCTTTGTAGGGCCATGGATAGGAACTTTTCTTCTTTTTCCACAATAGGCCTCCTAGAGAGACAACAGACTACATCAGGTTGGGAGAGATTTCTTGGAACTACTTGCCAGATCAGGTGAATAACAATGTATAATGAATAACAACAATAACAAATATCCACTCACATAGAGATACCTGGCAAAATAATCCCTGGAAAGAGGCCATCCTCCCCCAGGATTGACCAGAGAACACCAGTCAGCCTGAATATTGTTATGTAATCTGAGCACAGGGAGCAAGTCTGCCAGGACCAGAATTGGGTAGAGGGCATAGGTGAAGTGCAGGGGTGTGCTCCTGACTGCCGGGGCGGGGGGGGGGGGGGGGGGGGGGGGGGGAGAACCGGTCTCAGAAACACAGCCAGCCAGCCAGGTGATGGCAGCCCGGGGGGGGGCAGGGGGTGGGGAATTCAAATGCACATTCAAAAGAAGCATGCTCTAAATGCTTTGACTCAGAAAGCAAACATCCAGAGTCACTGTTTACCAGGCCCAAAGAGATGCCAGTGGACATCTGGTTACTTTCCCATTTTCAAGCAGAATAAGAGAACACTGCACACTTGTGTGACCCTTTACAAAACTCTCTCACAGACATCAATCTGATCTTCACGGATTCTGTAAGTTAGCATTATGATCTTATTTTATAGATGAGGCAACGGAGACTCAGAGAGGTGAACTGTCTTGCTCAGGATCACAGAGCAGTACATCGATCGCAAAGGCAGGTCCCCAAGTCTTATAAATCCAGTTATGTCACCCATCACTTATTTGCTTACTCACCAGCCAGCCCTTATGCTGCACACAGGGCACAGAGGGCTGAAGCAGATAGTCAGGATGGCCCTGCCCTCACTGAGCTTACTGTCTGATGAGGAATAGTGTACAAACACCTCACGTATGACAACGGGGGTTCCTCAGAAAGTGATTAACTCTTCCCACTACTGCCTAACCCAACTGCGCACTGGATACTGCCATGGCTGTGTCTCCTCAGACATGATACAGACATGTCTATGTCACTTGCCCTTGGCTGTGACACTTGATAACAACTCTTCTCCTGCTTACCCATCAGCCAGTGGGATCCCGGAGCATCTACCCTGTCCTAAGCCAGCCTGCTCAGCTTCATCACCATCCAGCCATCCCCAGCTGTGGGGCACCACCCTGGTGGTGGGAGCTAGAGGAGATGCCAGTTGTCCAGATGAATGATCCAGAACATGTGCCCAGCAAGGAAGAGAACAGCAGCAGCAAATGAAGGGGTTCCTAGAGTCTTAACAGTGTATTCCTCAAAAGTTGTCAAGTTTAGGGGCACCTGGGTGGCTCAGTCAGTTGGGTGTCCGACCTCGGCTTGGGTCATGATCTCACAGTTTGTGGATTCGAGTCCTGCATCGGGCTCTGCACTGACAGCTCAGAGACTGGAGCCTGCTTCAGATTCTGTGTCTCCCTCTCTCTCTGCCCCTCTCCCGCTCATGCTCTGTCTCTCTCTCAAAAATAAATAAATATTAAAAATTAAAAAAAAAAAGTTGTCAAGTTTATGTTCGCAGTGAATTACAGACTTTTCCTTATCCCTGGTCCTATCCTTGCCCCTTCAGCATGAAGAAAGGGCCTTTATCTGTGACCCAACACTTCTTCCTTGTCCAGCCTTGCCCATTTATTGAGTGAGTCCTAATGGGATTTTCTGCTTCTGTCTGCTGCTCTTGGCTAGTTTTGCTCTGGGCTTGACTGTCACCCCCATCTCATGTCTGGTTAATGACAGTGGATCTTTCTTACCACCACCTTCCTTCCTGGTTACCAACTATCAGGACATGCCCTTTAGACACCGCTTACAACCTGTTCCCTTGTCTATGCGCATGATCTATGACTCAGCTCCATCTTAGAGACTTCTTGACTTTCCATTCAGATCAGCATTCTAGGAACAAAAGAGCAAAAGTGGCACTAAGTGGCCACTAGAGGGAAGCAGAAGCTAGGGTTTACTAAAGGAACCGGCAACACACAGGTTACTTGCTGGGGCACATCACTACCCACCTAAGTGGGAAACACACAGACAATTGCATAGTGCCTGGTGCAGGGTGAATGCTCAATAAATGTTTCCTCGATGAAATTCCTGGTTTTAGAAAAGAGAAAGCAAGTGATGTGATTAGGAAATTAGCTGGTGTCAGGATCTGGTCTCGTCCTCAGGCCAGTGTGCCTTTCCATCACACAGTCCATCAGCCCTGCTCCTCCTGTGTGGTTCAACCCAGGTAAACCACCTGCTCACCCCAGTCCATTTTTGAAACATTTTTGGATAAACAGTAGTCACTCGAGACTCTTTTCTCTGTCCCTTACATCGAAGTTGTCACTGAGTCCTGCCAGGTTATTAAAAATCTTTCTTTTGTTTTCTGGGCAGCTCCCTTGTTAATCCAGGCCACCTCACTGTCTCTTCATTGTCTCCTCTCTCCCATGCTGCACCCTCATGCACTTTATTATTTCAGAATTATTTATTTATTTATTTTATTAAAAAAAATTTTTTTTATATTTATTTATTTATTTTTGAGAGACAGAGTGAGACAAAGTGAGACTGGGGGAGGGGCAGAGAGAGAGGGAGACACAGGATTGGAAACAGGCTCCAGGCTCTGAGCTGTCAGCACAGAGCCTGACGCGGGGCTCGAACCCACAGACTGTGAGATCATGACCTGAGCCGAAGTCGGACGCTCAACCAACTGAGCCACCCAGGAGCCCCTATTATTTCAGAATTTATATAGACTTTGCCTTTCAAGTTCTACCAGCCTCCTCCAGGCACTCACGGCTCTTCATAATCCTCCCCAGCCACCTGTTCAACTACTTGCCCATAGATTTTCTCTGTTTTGTGTCTTGATGGTTCCCTGAATATGTCCTGGTCATTTCTGCCTCTGGACTTCTATTGATGGGTGACGTTCCAACTGAAAGTTTCCCTTTTCCTCTCCAGACCTCATGTTCCCCACTGTCAAAGGTCACGTACAGTGCTGGCTTCCCCAGTATCTCATATTTCACATGTTCTTTGGCAGTGATCTCCACCAAGGGCTTTCCTCTTCCTAGGATTAATCTTATTTGTCTCATCCATTCAGATACATGAGTAGTCAGAAGGACAGATCCCTTGGGGCAGCTGGGTGGCTCAATCGGTTAAGTGTCTGACTCTTGATTTTGGCTCAGGTCATGCATGATCTCACAGTTCCTGGGTTTGAATCCTGCACTGGGCTCTGTGCTGGCAGGGCAAAGCCTGCTTGGGGTTCTTTCTCTCTCTCTGCCCCTCCCGTATGCATGCACATGTGTGCACTCTCTCCCTATCAGAATAAATAAACATCAAAAAATTTTTAAAAAACCCAACAGATCCCTCACTTTGGATGGCTTGTGTATGTGCGTATACTACAAAACATTATATTTTCTGGCTATTGGCTTAGTGACTGAATATTTAGATTGCCTTCTTAGTTTTATCAATTTTCTCCTATTCTATGGCACCGTATTGACAATGGGACATCCTAGAGCTCCGTGTTTGGTTTAGAAAAAATTACTGCATTTTTCTTCATAATTTTTATTTTCTTGAATTTTTTTCCTACCAATAATATGCCAATATTTCTAACTTAGAATTTGTGTCTCAGTTAGTAGTGGTGGCAATGGTGTAGGGGGCAACTGAGGGAACTGGTAAGTCTAGGAGTTCACTGCATGACAGCATGGTGGTTCAGAGTCTGGATTCTGAACTCAATATTCCTGACTGAATCCAAGTTCCACCGATGACTGGCCATTACCTTGGAAGTGTTAAAAATACAAGGTCCGATAGTGTTTTAGTTCTTCACCAAAAATATCAAGGTACTAGTGATAACAGAACACGCTATTTTTTTTTCAATTTTTAAAATTTATTTATTTATTTTTGAAGGAGAGAGAGACAGGGCATGAGTGAGGGAGAGGCAGAGAGAGAGAGAGAGAGAGAGAGAGAGAGGGAGAAACAGAATCTGAAGCAGGCTCCAGGCTCTGAGCTGTCAGCACAGGGTCCAACGTGGGGCTCGAACTCACAAACTATGAGATCATAACGTGAGCCGAAGTCAGACACTCAACTGACTGAGCCACCCAGGCGCCCCAGAATATGCTATTTTGATTAAAGACTGTAACATATGTGACGTACGTACTGTCTAGTTAATGGCTATCGTCATTGTTGTTGCTATTTTCATTATTATTTGGTGTGATTGGTTGAGTCATGAAGTCCCCTTTTTTATAGAGAGAGCAATTACTCATTTTATTTTTAAATTTTTTATAACATACACACAGAGAAGTGCATCTATCAGCTCAATGAATTTTCTCAAACTGAACACATCTGTGTAATGAGCTCCCAGATCATGGAAGAGAACAGGAGACTCATTCACACTCCTGGGCACTACTCCCCCACAATCCACTATTCTTAGCATTTTTTTTATTATCATAGCGAAAACACTTAGCATGAGATCTGCCCGCTCAACAAATGTTTCAGTGCGCAATAGAGCACTGTTGACTACGGGCACAATGTATAGCAGATCCCTAGAACTTGGCATACTCTGTTCTGTCACTTCTGTCCCACTGCCTTCCTGACTGACTCAGTGGCTCTGAGCAGTGGGGTTTCAGCAGAATTAGACAATTTTGACTTTCTCTGATAGCCACAGGAGCTAGGGCTAGAATACTATAGAAGAATATTAAACTGTAGGTCCAATTGGAACGTCTTGGCTAGAATAATATTTAACAGCTATAGCAGAATGCAAAGTCAAGATCACAGACCCTCCATGGACTAGGGAGAGATGAGGGTTTTATTCTCCTTTAAATATAAAGCAACTACGCCAAACGTGGGTCACGAGCAGCCATCCACACAATTTCAGCGAAAAGAGAGGAAACACCTATTTAGATATCTTTAAAAAAAATTTTTTTTTAACATTTATTTATTTTTGAGACAGAGAGAGACAGAGCATGAACGGGGGAGGGTCAGAGAGAGAGAGGGAGACACAGAATCTGAAACAGGCTCCAGGCTCTGAGCAGTCAGCACAGAGCCCGACGCGGGGCTCGAACTCACGGACCGCGAGATCGTGACCTGAGCCGAAGTCGGACGCTTAACCGACTGAGCCACCCAGGCGCCCCTAGGTATCTTTAAAATGTTACAATTCTTTCCTCCCTGTGCCCCTTTGCCTGTGATTGGGAGTTTGGCCTCTAGGCAGGACCCACTTGACCAGATGGAATAAAAAGGGAGTGGAGAGAGAGGACTTGGTAAAGAAAGCTGACAACCTGGATCACACACCAGCCTGGCTAGGAGCCCCTGGTGGTAGCATGTAGGTGGACAGCAGATGTCTTTACATCTTTAGGAAAAGGCAGGAATTTGGGCGGCACTTGGGCAAGTTAAAGAAAACTTGGGGCCTGCACTCATGGGAAGGCTCCTTCCAAGGCCCTAAATTTTAGCACTTAAGGGCAAGAATGAGCTTAATTATAGAGATGGTTAGTAGTGCCAACCTTGGGATGTATCTGGTATATTTCAGAACCCCCCCCAAAAAAAAAAACCCACAAAAAAACAAAAAAGGGAGTCTCCTGCTTGAGCTGAAAACTTCAGTATACAAGTGGGAAATCACACTCACCCTCAGCACCACAACAGGGGAGGGAGCCCACCCTGAATATCCCCACTTTCCTGCGTCTTCAGCTACTGGTAATACATTGAATTCTGAATGAGAGGTGGTCACCTCTCATCCCAGGTACAAAGCTGTACTCCTCTTCCAGCATTTACATCACCCCTTCTGGAAGGTCTGGTCAACTTCAAACCAACTTGGTTTCTGAAGGTGAGAGACTGCTTAGGTAATCTAAGGTAGACATAAAGATAGAAATTCTCCTTTTAAGGCTGACCTCAAGTTTTCATTCATTCATTCATTCATTCATTCATACATACATACATAACATACATACATACATACATACATACATACATACATACATACAACAAATATGTATTGAGTACCCTTGCCTTTGGACTCACAGCCAGGAAAGAATGCAACCCCCTGGGCAGAGGGCACTGGGAACCCAGTCCCGGCTCTGCTCCTCTCCTGGAAAAGGGCAGGAAGCAGAGGTCCCTCACTTGCTGAGCCTCCAGGAACATCCCTGTGTCTCTATGTGGATGCCCACACTTCAACACAGGTGCTGCTAGCAGCTGCCACAGGGATTTCTTTTTATCTCAGAAAATGAAGTTTGAGAAAACAAAGACACCCTACACATCAGGGAATTCAAAAATTATAGCAAGAACGACATGATTCATTCATTCTCTAGGCATAAAGCCATTGTGTCACAGGTGCCATAGATGCCACCAAGTCTCCCAGGGTCGAATGTTGACCTCAGGCTCACTGGCAAAGGAGGGAGAACCTAAAAGACGCCAGCATTTAGAGAGTTTTACCCTTCCTTTGGCAGAAAGAGAAAATGAAGAATGAAATGCTGTTTGCTACAGTAGAAGAGTCCGAATTTCTGGCCAATGTGCAACAAATCAAATGTTAGGTAATGTAGGAATTGTAGGGGTCTTCCTAGTGTTGTGTGTTCTTAAATATAGCCAGAGCATAAGGAAAGAGCACAGGTGTCACTTCTGGCCTTAAAACTTAAGTGGATCCCCTTTGTACATAATAAAATCTTAACCTTTTTACAAGTATCCTCTGCCACCCGCCTCTCAGTCTTAACTTCAACCACAGCAACGTACAGTCCACAGTTGTAGCCATAGACGTCCAGGACCTGAACATCCAAGCACCTTTGGTCAACTGTCCCGTCCACCTGGAACATCCTCCCTCTGGTCCCCTCCTGCCAGTTTCCCTCTCCTTTATGGTGGAGCTCGATTTCCTTAGGTCCTGATTAATTACCTGGTTTTCTCATTCAACAAATATTTGTTGAGTAGTTACTATGTGTCAAGTACTCCTTTAGGTGCTGGGGTTCAGCACTAGCCACCCCCCCAAATACTTTTACCCTCATGGAGTCCGCATTCTTATAGGGGAGGCAGGCAGTACATAAGATAAACAGGCCAAGTAGGCAGAACCTTAGGAAGACAGTGGTAAGCACTGAAACGAAAAACAGATAATGGAAAGGGAATAGGGAGTGTGGTGTGTGGGTGGTGGTGGTGGTGGTGAGGTGGTATCCTTAAGCATTCCTAATGTACATTGTAGGTACCTCTGTTACGGTATCAGCATAAGCTTCTTTGTATTTACATAGGGGCTATTTATATATGTGGGTGGTGCTCTGCAACTGGAACTGGAGCCCCTAGGGCTCTGTACCTCCAAACTCCAGCCCCTAGACACTCTTTACTCAGCATCTGTTCACGCGGTGTTTCCTGAATTGAGAGAGAACTGTCCATAGAAGTCAGAATCTAATGCACCTGCTTGTGTCTCTGCCCCTTGGTGCTTTTTTCTTACAGCTTCTTCTCCTTGTTTTACTCTCCTGTTTGCAACTGAGGTTTTCTTAATACTCTCCTGAGAACATATCCTCATAGATTAATTTCCCTCCCGCTACTGATTTCTGAATGAGAACAGCCTCTCACCAAATAACTGGGGGAAACAAACATGATCTTTTTATGGAAACTCGTTTGCAGAGAAAATAATGTCATGAAAGAAATGTGTGGTATTTCAAAAATATGTCCACAAATTCTTTCAAAACTCCACCCTTTGTTTTCCTCTACTCAAGCATGGGCTTTGTGGCTTGCTTCTAATGAGTGGAATAGGCTGGAAGTAACACCTTCTGAAGTGAGGACATAGGAAACATCATAGCTTCCTCCTTGCTCTTTGTGGGATCATGGGCTGTGGGGGAAGCCAGCTGCCATGTCATGAGGACACGGTGTCATGAGGACCCTTAGGCAGTCAGGTGAGAGAGCTGTCTTGGAAGCAGGTCTTCCAGCAGACCTTCAGAGACTACAGGTGTGGCTGGCATCCTGCAACCTCATGAGAAACTTGGAGCCAGACCCACCAGCCAAGCCACTCTTGGATTCCTGACCCACAGGAACTATTAGATAATAAGTGCTTGTTGTTTGAAGTCTCTAAGCTTTGAGGTAATTTGTTCTACAGCAATAAATAATTGAGTTCTGTTCTGGTTCTATCACTGACATCGAGGAAGTCAATTAACCTCACTAAGCCTTAGTTTCTCAGCTGTTAGCAAAGGGGGTCAGAAGACTCTAAGGAGTGCCTGCTCTTACACCCTATATTCCCTGAACAACAACAACATCACTCCAGGAATAATGTAGTTTGGGTCAGCTATGTGTAAAATGTGACAGTCTTGATCTCTCTGGGGTATTTCTGGAGATTCAGATAGCAAGGTGGTCATTACCTGAACTCACAGATGCTAGCTGTGTTCTGGGATGTGATATTCAACTTGGAGAAACAAAAATTGCACACATGGAAGGCTTCATGCTTAGGAGGGGCCTAGAGAAGGCAGTATGCTTTACATGGGTGTGGTCTTCAGAGTTAATGCGTTTCCATGAATATTATCTCACTTAGGGCTCACAAATCTCCATTCTACAGATGGAAGGTTGGGGCTCAGAAAGTTTTGGTAACTTGCTCAAAGCCACACAGTTGTAAAGTTCCAGAGCTGAAACGGAACCACAGACTCTTTGTTGCTGCATTCTGCTTTCTTTTACTCTCAGCTACCTCCCTGATGACCGGACCGTGTGCTACACCGGGCAGGTTGAGGACATTGCCTGGCATGGCCATGGTTGTTCTGTAAGAAGCTGCATTCCTTAAGGCTACTGACAGTGCCACATGCCCTATCACACAGCTCCATTCTGCCTCGTGCCTGTAGGCGGCTGCCCCGGACTGGGCATCTGTCCTTGGGAAGCTGCCCTAAAGGCTGCCAGTGACAAATGACATGGCCTGGGGCAAAAAGATGAGTGTGGCCAATTAGATTCCATCTTTCAAGAACACTTACCCAAGGGCAGTAAAGGTTTTTAGGAGGGGGAGAAAGGTCAGACAGGCCATAATGGGCCACAGGCAAGCCAAGATTATGAGGGAACAGCAGCTCAGAGCAAGTGGTGGCAATAAAGTGAAGAAAAGGTACATATCACGTGGGACTTGGGGAGAGGGGCTTAAACTAGAGCCAGAAGTGAGGTCCCTATAGCCCTCCAGATCCAGGACCATCCTATGGGCTCAGGCTCACGAGGTGCAAATCAAGCGTGGCCACTTATATTTGATTCCTATGTGATTCCATCTCATCAATTCTCTTCCTTGAGCTATCTGCAGAGTGCTCTTACCTGTAACTAAGTGAATTTAATTAGGGCTGCCAAGGCTGCTTTAAAATTTAAAACACAAAACTGTGTGATTATAAAGTTCCAATAATCATAAGGGTTTTCTAAAACAGAACACACATACACAAAGACCTCCATGGATTCTGACAACAGAAACACCTGTGACACCAAAAGCTGTATTTCATGGCACCAGGACACAGAACATGGGCTCTACTCCCTTACAGGATGAGCTGTGACTAGGAACCAACCAACCGTTTTCCAGTTTTTAAGAAATTGCTCCAAACCTTGTAAAAGAGGAGTAGTCAGCCCACAGTAATACAAAGACCAATTATGATACATGTGGGGTTTGACTGGCAAACAATTAGGGAACAGGCTTGTGACCCTCTCAAAGTCACTTGTGATGGACTCGTACTTCATAAAAGACTGCATTTTGTTAAACAGTGCCCTCTGAGTAGCCTTGACCTGCCAAAAAGTTGACATTTGTAGCAGCATGATAGACTGATACAGTGTAGAGTTCCGACTGACAATGAAGGGTCCTGGATAGGCCCCCAGCTGTCACTTAGTAGCTATGTGTCTTGGATAAGCGACTTCCTCCATTTCTAAAACAAAAAAAACATGGGCTAAAAGATCATCAAGGTCTATTCCCACTCTGAAAGTGTGTAAGTGTGATGTAAGATTTTCAACAACACAGTGTACAGCTGGCTATTCAAGCAGTCACTCACCGTACCCGGATGGGGACCACATGCCCATAGTATGTCTGGAAAAGTCCAAACAAAAAACCAGGACGCATGGTCTGGCCACAGGACAACTTCTTTAAAATCAGAATTGTTCCATAAACTACTTTATGTATACACTTGGGCCATGGCTCCCAGGCCCTCTCTTCTTCTAGAAGAGCCTGAACGGGTGACTAAAAATAAAAAGGACTTGTTTGCATAGTTCATTTCTTACCTCATTTTTTTAAAAGTAAGCTCCACACCCAACATGGGGCTTGAACTCACAACCCCAGGATCAAGAGTCTTATGCTCCACCAACTGAGTCAGCCAGGCACCCCTCTTATTTCATTTACATTTAAAATAACTCACGGCCAAGAGCACTGAATATATACACCTCCAACCTCTTGCCCCTTTTCCCTCTCTTACTCCTTTCTAAAAGAATCTGGAAAACCTAAGTTTGTCTGGCTCTTTTCTCTCAGGTTTTCTTATAAAAATGCCAGTGGCCACACCCTGTTTATTTGACATCTCATTAAACCCCTAGGCAAAGTATTTACATTCCCCTCCAATTTTGCTTTGCACTAAGCCCTAAAGCATCCACCTGCTGGAGGAGCGCAGGGTGCATCTGGTCCTGGGCCTCAGTGAGGGAGACCATGAGCTGGTGGAAAAGTGATTCATACAACTATTGTCATGCTCATCATTTCTAATGGAACAACATTCAGTGCTTTAAAACTTCCAGCCTCTTGTCTCTCGGTTGGGAAAGGATTTGGAACTTGGACAGCAGGCTCTTTCCCTCAGAGGATCAATGTACTTTAGAAAGAAAATCTATCAGTCCCCAGAAGGCCCAGGGAGCCTAAATGCAGCAGGGTGGTTCGTACAGCATTTTAATATCCCTGAAACATGGTGGTAAGTAGATTTTTTCCTAAAACCCTCTAAAACCATTTTAGGATATCCTGAAATCTCCATCTGACTGCCTCCCTCAGCACCTCTCCATCTGCAGGCTACAGCTCACCCCCCCGCCCACCCTCCTTCTCTGGGAGTGACAAGCTCAGCCATTGGGCCTGGCACAGAGTGTGGCACTCTCATAGTGGACTCCACTAGCCCTTATGACGCCATGCAACAGCATGGTAGACCTGGTGGTGGTGCCCTAGGCCAGGAGTTAAGGAGTCTGGGTGGCCACTGGTTCTTCTGCTAAATGGCTGGTGATCCTGAGCAGGCCTGTGAATCTCTCTGGACCTATTCACTCATTTATCAATGAGATCACTGGGTACATAAACAAACTACATGTAAAGGCATCCTCAGGCTCTAGCTTTGTGTTCTGATTCACAGCTTGACCTTCCCCGAGTCACTGGGGCCAATGCCAAGGACTGAGTGCAAGTGTGGTTGGTGAGTAGCTCTGTGGCCTCCTGGGGACCCATGATTTACTCTGCTGTAGGGCTGTCATTCTGAAAGACATTCTGTTTAAATCTCCATATTTATCATTGCCATTTTGATATTACGATACTCTTCTGAAAGAAATAAGGGAGAAGTCTGTCTCTTTCCTGCTCTAGAGACAATAATTCAGTTCCCATTTAAAAATTTCTCTTGCTAAAAGTTTCCTCATGGAAAATCGTGTTCTCTTCTTTTAGTGTCACTTTGTCCTGGAATATCCAGCACTGCTTTAAGAACTTACTCCAAATGTCAGCCAGCTTATCCACAGTGTATACATGTCTTATACCTTTGACCACAAGCTACTGCCAGTGACCGCTTATCCTTCACTAGTTAGAACTGAAAGTAGCAAATACCACTCTTCTTTGTCTCTGTCTGGCGCCACTCAATGTGATTCCCTGGTTCCTAGATCAAGGTCAGTCAAAATCATCCCACGGTCTGAAAGTAGGTAAGCGAGAGAAGGTACATCTTGCATTGTCAATCCATGCGGTTTAAGAAAAACACACCATGGTATACTTGTGCTTGTCAAAAACCAAAATGTTACTTAACCTAACACGTTTGCCTTTTTGTTCTTGCTGTCAGAAAACTTCAAGACGAGTTCACTTCCATCACTGCAGTGGGGACTCAGATTGCTCACAACCCTTTGTTCATTCCTGTTCTGAGTTCTCATCATATTGCCTTCTAAACCTTTTCCATTCTTCATAAGCTAACAAACTTGTCACCCACAGTAAGTAGTCCTGCTCATGACTTTCTGAGGAACGAGAGGTCATAAACCGTGAACACGCTCGACCTTCTTCTTCACCTACTCCTCTATTGCCTAGAGAACCAGGTCCACGTCCCTGAGCATATAATTTAAGGCTTCTCACATGCAATTCCTCCTTTCTAACTCATCTGCTACCAAGACTGATCCTCTGCTTCAAGTCACAGCGATACTTGTTGATTCCCAAACATAGCAACATTTTGTCAACCCCCTGATTCACATGTATGGTGTTTTCTGTCCAGAGTGGGTTCTAACTCCCTCTCCCAAGCCACACCCCTCTCACCTTCTGGAAATCCTTTCCCGCCTTCACACCTAGCTCAGATGTAGCCCCATCCATGAACCCGTCCACAACCAGTTTCAAATAATTTCCTCCCTACCTTTCTATCAGAGTGCTATTTATATACATTACAGAACATCTTTGCCTTGGATATTTGTACATTCCTGTATCTTCCACAGGACTGAAAGTGCCTTAACAGTACAGCCTGGGTGGTTTTTAAATTTTTCTTATATAGAAAGGATTTTCAATTATTGTTGCTTTGTTGCTTTAAATTTGCTGAAATAGATGGGAATTGCTGTGCTCTGAGACCTCACAGTTTTGAAACTTCTACAGCCCCTGCTTCCTCCATCTGGACTCTCTTATGTTTACTTTTGAAATTCTTCATCTTTTTTAGTGTTTTAATTACACTTCCAAGTACTTCTGGAAATAGGTGGAGTATATAGTTTAAATGCTTTTTATTGGTTTATAATTTTGGGCTTTTCATTGGACCATAATTAATTTTGAGGAATTTCCTCATAATTCTTTAAAACTTAATCTGTTTATTTATTTTTTAATGTTTATTAATTTTTGAGAGAGAGAGAGAGAGAGAGAGAGAGACAAAGTGTGAGCAGGGGAGGGGCAGAGAGAGAGGGAGACACAGAATCCGAAGCAGGCTCCAGACTCTGAGCTGTCAACACAGAGCCTGACGCGGGGCTTGAACTTGTGAACCATAAGATCATGACCTGAGCCAAAGTCGGACGCCCAACCTACTGAGCCACCCAGGCACCCCTAAAACTTAATCTGTTTAAAAACCTATTTTATATTTTAAGAGGGGGAAACAATGATCCTTTACGATATATGGAAAGAGGAGTTATGAGTCTCAAAGATCCTTTTACTATACTTAATACTCTTCCGTACAAAATAAACACAAGATGTGGAGCAGGGAATTAACTAGGGAGATATATGATGGATTGCTACTATTTTTCTGATAATAAGAGATAGTCTGGCAAAGAATTCTAGGTGTCTCCCAAGTCCATTCTGCCCTGATTTCTTAGTAATACTCATGAGTAATACTCATTTTTCGAGGGGCTATACATCGTCACCTAGTAAAAGAGTACATTCCCCCAGGTCCCCTTGCAGCTAAAGTAGCCATGTCACCAGACTTTGGCGAGTGAGATGAAAGCCTGAGTGCTAGTTGTGACTAGTCTCCTTAATGTGTGGGGGGTGGCTCTTCTTCCCTTTTGCCCAGCAGCATGCTCCCTGGAACACTTGCCCTCTTGCACTATGAGTCAGACCACACTCTACAAATAGTGGAGGAATAAGCTAGAAGGAGCCTGGGTACTGATGATGTTGTGGGTCTTCTCCACCAGTCCTAGACTGCTTATCCTCAGGGGTCTACTATGTGAAAGAAAAACAAACTTCTATTTTATTTAAGCCAGTGTCATTTGGAGCTTTTTTATGTAGCTAAGCCTTTTAATCCTAATTGATATAGATGAGAGGGTTTTATGAAGGTAGAAAGGGGAGTTTTGGAAATGTTTTTTAATTTTTTTTTTTCCAACGTTTTTTATTTATTTTTGGGACAGAGAGAAACAGAGCATGAACGGGGGAGGGGCAGAGAGAGAGGGAGACACAGAATCGGAAACAGGCTCCAGGCTCCGAGCCATCAGCCCAGAGCCCGACGCGGGGCTCGAACTCACGGACCGCGAGATCGTGACCCGGCTGAAGTCGGACGCTTAACCGACTGCGCCACCCAGGCGCCCCTGGAAATGTTTTTTAATCTCCATAATTTTCTATTCTGATCGGGAGAGAAAAGCAAATTCAAAAGCAGGTTGGATCAGGGGACCACATCTTTGACAAAAGAAGACAGAGTGAGGCGATGCCACAGAACCAATTATGAGATCTCAGCTGACAGCAATGCCAGCAACTCGGCTTCTCTGAAACTCCAGTGACCAGAACAGATTGGAACAGACTGAAGGGACAAGTATTCACACAGGTCAGGCTGCAGCATTCTTAGAAAACTCAAGGGCTACTGGTACAAGCTGAGCCCAGAAAGTCTCATCTAAAAGAAAAGAAACAAGCTGTGAATCAGTATAAGAAGTAAATATAGGGCAACCTAGAGTGGTTGACCATGACTGAGGTTTTGTGAGAATATTTGTATATAATAAACATTCTTTTCAAAGTTTCTTTATTTTATATATTTTAATGTTCACAAGCTTAATATATACAAGAATGTTCACAAGTTTACAGTCTAAAAAAAATCTTTACATGAAATATTCCCTAGTGCCTGGGTGATTCAGTTGGTTAAGCATCTGACTCTAGATTTCAGCTCAGGTCATGATCTCACAGTTAATGGGATCGAATCTCACAATGGGCTCTGTGCTGACAGTAGGGAGCCTGCTTGGGATTCTCTCTCTCTCTCTCTCTCTCTCTCTCTCTCTCTCTCTCCCTCTCTGCCCCTCCCTGCCCCCTGAATAAATAAATAAACACTGGGGGAAGAAAAGAGTGGCGCCTGGGTAGCTCGGCTGGTTGAGCATCTGACTCTTGGTTTCAGCTCACATCATGATCTCACAACTCATGAGTTTGAGCCTTGCACCAGGCTCTGTGCTGACAGCGTGGAGCCTGTTTGGGGTTCTCTGTCTCCCTCTCTCTCTGCCCATCTCCTGCTCCCTCTCTCTCTGTCTCTCTTTCTCCAAAATAAATAAACAATAAAAATAAAAGAAATATCCCCTTACCTGCCTACTTGTATAGTCATGTACTTTTTTCTTTCTTTCTTTCTTTTTTTTTAATTTACATTCCTGGGGAGACTCTGATGTTTTCCCACTCGTTAAAAAACCCACTTAGTCTCCTGGTAGGAGCTACAAAAATTGCAGGACAAGTGAGAGCAATGGGATAATTAGCCTCTGGAGGGCTAGTCTTGAATTTCTAAACCTATTAAGCAGTGACGAATATCAATTAACTTCACTTTAACCCCAAATTGACCATCTAGTATTTTCACCAGGCTCTCCTTTACTCTGGTTGTTCTGTGTTCTTCCACGATGAACTTCAGTCCTGCCGCCTTCAGTCCTGCCCGCGTGAATGCAGCCCTCTGCAGATGTCAGGCCTCAGAGACTCTCCAGTACTGTAAGTATTAACTCCCCACACCTTTCCCAGCCTGCATTCATCTGATTTGTCCTAGCGTCCAGGCTTTCAAGTTCCAACCACGAGAGCCTTTTCATCATTTATTTCTTTAAGCTCTTCTGTTCCTGCTTCTGAACCTTTGCTCAGGCCATGCTGGATGCATGAAAAATACCTTTTCTCTTCATTCACTCTGCCAACCAACCCTCTCCCATGCTAAATTCACAGGCTCATCTCCTCCAGGAGTCCTCCTGAACGATTATGAACTAGGTTTCCATACACACACACACATCCAGTTTTCAACCATGGTCATTTCCTTAAAATTTCTGACATTTAATAAAGTGAATATACATTTTCTCCTGTCATTAACATGCCTTTTCCATCTAAGAGAATCTTGTCCCAAACACAACCATTTGCGCATCCTTTCTTGAAAGTTTCGCGACATGTAGGGAGTCTCCTCCTCACAACAGCTTTCTTTCTCCCTCATCCTCCATTCTCTTGTATGAAGTTTTTCCTGGCTAACTAAAAACTTTCCAAGATTCAATTTAACCATCTCCTCACTACATCCTCAATGCACTTGGCACCCCCATAAACGAAATGTGTCCTTCTAAATGCATGGCTTTGTTAAATTAGCATTATTCCACACTCTCGTAGACTATGTGTTTCCTTTATGCCTGAGTGGACTGCAAGTCAGGAGACATAAAACTAGCCCTGGTTCTACTAGTTATATGAGTTCAGGACTAGTTATTTCACCTTTATGTGCTTTAGATTCTTTATCTACAAAATGATAATCCTTAAGGATTCTTCTAAATCTAAGATTCTGCTCTTCTGTATCTGTGAGTGAATTTCCTCCTGGGGCTACTTCACCAACATGGCACTATCTACCCAGCCCCACACATC